>NW_026706162.1:0-255311 GCF_029867415.1 Vicia villosa | reverse complement strand
GGGCAGACGTAGTCGTAGCGAGGACGATCGACGAACTGCCTAAACAAATATCGTGTTCTTGTCGCTTTTACTTTTTCATTTACATTCTGTTCATATTTGGTTATAATAGCAAATTGATCAATGATTCGAGTGTTAAGATTGTGAATTAAGAACTTACATAAACATCACAATCCACCACACATTGAATCACCTTCAATTTGATCATTATCACCAAGTGTTTGTATATTTGTTTCTATCAATCTTACTGCATTGCAAACATTGTCCATCATACAAGAAGTTAATCTGATTTTCAATAAGAGCAACGCTTTGATTCTGCAACGTATACTCTTATCACTTACCTCAAGTCTTTTACTGGTTTTTTTAAACACATATATAATCGTTTCGATAGTGGTTCGGAATAGACGCGAGTCGATTCAGAATCACTTCCGCTGAAAAGTCGTTCAACTCCGTAAAACTGTGAACGATCTATTCACCCCCCCTCTAGATCCTAAGGCCAGCGTCTAACAAGTGGTATCAGAGCTCTGGTTTATTCCGTGCTACGTGAAACACTTATTGGAAAGATGGCTTCCGGACCTAAAGGGGCTCACAATAGAGCTCCAGTTTTCAACGGTGAAAACTATGGCTATTGGAAGGATTGTATGTGTGTCCACATCAATGCAATTGATAGGAACATCTGGACAGCTATTGTCAATGGTCCCTTTCAGATCACCATGACAAATGCAGCTGGTGCAGTTGTTCCAAAACCAGAAAATACTTGGGATGCTGAAGATGAAAAGAGATATGCATACGATTGGAAAGCGAGAAACATTCTAATCTCAGCTCTAGGAGTTGATGAATACTATCGCGTTTCCCATTGTAGATCAGCTAAAGCTATGTGGGACACATTGCAAGTTGCCCACGAGGGAACGGATGATGTCAAACTAGCTAGGATCAATACGTTAACTCAAGAGTTCGAACTCTTCCACATGGAAGATGGTGAATCCATCGAAAACATGCAGAAGAGATTCGTTCATCTGAAAAATCGGTTAAATTCTCTTGATAGACCTGTTTCCAATGCAGTTGCTACTAACAAAATCTTAAGATGTTTGAACAGGGAATGGCAACCCAAAGTTACAGCAATAAAGGAAGCAAATGATCTAAACACTTTAGACATCACAACTCTATTTGGTAAACTAGAGGAACATGAACAACACCTTAAATGCCTTGACATGCATGAGAAAAGGACAAAGAAAGAAAAGAACATGGAGAAGGAGGTAGAGAAGAAGTCAATAGCTCTAAAAGCTTCGAGCTCCAAGACCTCAAAACGAGAGCCAAAGGATAGTGACACAAGTGATGACGAAGACTCCGATGATGAGGAAATGGGACTGTTTGTGCGAAGATACAACAAATATCTAAGGAAAAATGGAGCAAAATATTCTGACAAAGGCTTGATCAACTATAGAAAGCAATCAAACATGTTCAAACAAGATGACGACAACAAGAGAAAAATCAAAGGTCTTTGCTTCAATTGTGGGAAAGCCGGTCACTACAAACCGGATTGTCCATACCTTAAGAAAGAAAAGGAGAAGAACCAAAGCAAAGGTCATAACAAATCTAAAAGAGCCTACATAGCATGGGAAAGTGATTCATCTAGTGAAAGCTCATCAAGCGATGAAGAAGAATCAGCAAACCTATGTTTCATGGCTCATCAACACAAGAAAAAGAAAGCTGTAAGTCATCTTAAACCTGAACTCGTAGATAAGGTATCTCATTCTCAACTAAAACTTGCTTTTGAAGAATTACATAGAGATGCAATTAAAGCTTTCAAACTTTTGGCCTCAAATAAGAAAATATTTTCATATCTTGAATCAAAAGTTGAGAAAACCGAAAAGGATATGGAAGCTTTAAAGCAATCTATGCTAGACATTCAAAAGGATAAAGTTGAAATAGATCCTACATCATGGTTTGGTTGTGAGACATGTCACATTTGGCAAAAAGAAGTAAGAGATCTAAAAGCCAAGTTAGACAAGGCTCTACAACCAAAAGTGACTTTTGCGGTTGATCCAAACAAGTTCAAAAGATCGTATACTCCTTTAAATAGTAAATACACTTTTGTACCAAAAGTATCAACTAGCAAAACTCCATATTCTCATCATATTACCTGTCATTATTGTTGCAAAAAGAGACATACCATTGAAAAATGCAAATTTAGGAGAATTTTAGTTCCTAAAGGAGTATTTCAATGGTTGCCTAAGTGCAACAAATTGTGTACTCACTACCAAGGACCCAATGAAAATTGGGGACCTCCCTCTTTAAATTAATCTTGCAGGAAAAGTGTCTTGACGTTGCCGAAAGGTTGTGGTTCCTTGATAGCGGATGTTCAAGACACATGTCTGGAGACCTATCTCTTTTCGTTGAGTTTCAAGCAAAGAAAAAGGGGTATGTCACCTATGGAGATAACAATCGGGGAGCCATACTTGGTAAAGGAAGTGTAGGTAACCCTTCTACCACTACTATAACTGATGTGCTGCTAGTAGAAGGTCTTAAACATAATCTTTTAAGTATAAGTCAATTGTGTGACAAAGATTTTAAAGTAATGTTTACAAATTCTGGCTGCACAATAGAACATACTAAGAAAAGAGACATTATGTTTAAGGGCTTAAGAGTAAACAACATCTACATGCTAAACTTGGATGAGGTATCTAAGTCTAGTACCAAGTGTCTAGTTGCTCTGGGCGATGACTCATGGCTTTGGCATAGACGTCTCGCCCACATAAATTTTGACTTACTTAATAAAGTTGTCTCAAAAGATTTAGTAATCGGCTTACCTAAAATGAAGTTTTCAAAAGATCATCTATGTGATGCTTGTCAAAAGGGAAAGCAAACAAAAATCTCTTTTAAATCAAAGAACGTGGTTTCAACATCACGCCCTCTTGAACTACTTCACATGGATCTCTTTGGCCCTTCAAGGACTAAAAGCATAGGTGGAAACACCTATGGTTTTGTCATTGTCGATGATTACTCGAGATTTTGTTGGACAATCTTTCTACCTAGTAAGGATCAAACTTTTCCAGCTTTCACACAATTTGTAAGATTATGTCAAAACAAAATGAACAACAAAATAGTTGCAATTCGAAGTGATCACGGTGGAGAGTTTGAAAACATTCTTTTTGAAAAATACTGTGATAAACATGGAATTGAGCATAACTTTTCAGCTCCTAGAACACCTCAACAAAACGGAGTAGTTGAACGTAAAAATCGGGTTCTAGAGGAGCTGGCAAGAACAATGCTGAATGAGGGTAATCTACCAAAGTATTTCTGGGCTGACGCGATTAGTACAGCATGTTATGTTTTGAATAGGATAATAATACGTCCTATACTGAACAAAACTCCCTATGAATTACTAAAAGGTAGAAAACCAAATGTATCTCATCTCCATGTATTCGGTTGCAAGTGTTTTGTTTTGAACAATGGTAAGGATAATCTTGGCAAATTCGATGCTAAAGCTGATGAGGGCATATTCCTTGGTTACTCACAATCTAGCAAAGCATATCGGATATATAATAAGAGATTACTTATAGTAGAAGAGTCAGTACACGTGTCTTTTGATGAATCTTATGCAAAATATGTCGAGAAAGGTCTTTCATTTAATGGTGCAGGTCCATCCACTGAAGACATTGTCAAGGACAAGGAAGATGAGAATGAAAGTATTGTAAAGAAAGATGCTGAGAGAGAGAAAGATGAGTCTCACAATGAAAATGAAAAAGAAAGCATCTCAAACAATGAAGAACTTCCCAAGGCCTGGACAAATGTGAAAGACCATCCAATTGACAATATAATAGGAGACATCTCAAGGGGCGTTACAACACGCTCAAAGATAAGTAAATTCTGTCATCATTTTGCTTTTGTTTCACAAGTTGAGCCGAAAAACGCTAAGGATGCATTACTTGATGAGCATTGGCTAATGGCCATGCAAGAAGAATTAAAACAATTTAAACGGAATGATGTTTGGGACTTAGTCCCTCATCCGGGAGATCATCAAGTAATAGGCACTAGATGGGTTTTTCGTAACAAACTTGATGAAAACGGTGTTATTACTAGAAACAAAGCTAGATTAGTCGCCCAAGGTTATAATCAAGAGGAAGGTATTGATTATGAAGAGACATACGCTCCTATAGCACGTCTCGAAGCTATTCGTCTCTTACTTGCTTATGCTTGTTCTAAAGACTTCAAACTATTCCAAATGGATGTTAAAAGTGCCTTTCTAAATGGCTATATAAATGAAGAAGTCTATGTTGCTCAGCCACCCGGCTTTGAGAATTACATGTATCCAACTCATGTCTATAAGCTGAAACGTGCTCTATACGGTCTTAAACAAGCCCCTCGGGCTTGGTACGAATGTTTGAGCAAATTTCTCCTTAGTCAAGGGTACTCTAGGGGTAAAGTTGACACTACTCTCTTTATTAAAAGAAAAGATAAAGATATTCTCTTAGTCCAAATTTATGTAGATGACATTATATTTGGGTCGAATAATGCAAAACTTGTCAAAGAGTTTTCTAAGCTTATGCAGAGTGAATTTGAGATGAGTCTCATGGGTGATCTAAATTTCTTCCTTGGCCTACAAATCAAGCAACTCAGTCATGGAACGTTTGTGAATCAAACTAAATACTGTACGGAGCTGCTCAAAAGATTTGGAATGAGTGAAGCAAAAGAAATTGACACACCTATGGCAACAAATACTAATCTAGACAAAGATGAGAAAGGTAAAGAGGTTGACGTGAAATTATACCGAGGTATGATAGGTTCACTATTGTATCTTACTGCCTCAAGACCAGACATTATGTTTAGTGTGTGTATGTGTGCAAGATATCAATCTTGTCCAAAAGAATCTCACTTGAAAGCTGTCAAAAGAATTCTGCGATACTTACGTGGAACTACTACATATGGCCTATGGTATCCAAAAGGAAATGAGTGTCATTTGGTAGGATTCTCCGATTCAGATTTTGCTGGCTGCAAATCCGATAGAAAAAGCACCAGTGGAACGTGTCATCTATTCTCAAATTCATTGATAAGTTGGCATAGCAAGAAACAAGTATCGGTTGCATTATCTACTGCTGAGGCAGAATATGTAGCTGCTGGAAGCTGCTGTGCACAAATATTATGGCTCAAGCAACAACTTCTTGACTTTGGTATTAAGCTTGATCGCATACCTATCATGTGCGATAACACAAGTGCCATAAACTTGAGTAAAAATCCTGTCTTACACTCACGTACCAAGCATATTGAAATAAGACATCACTTTCTACGAGATCATGTAGAGAAAGGAGACGTTACATTTGAACATGTAGAAAGCAAGAAGCAACTAGCTGACATCTTCACCAAACCTCTAGCAACGGAGCAATACTTCAACATTCGTAGGGAATTAGGGATACTCGATATCTCTAATTTGGGCTAATTACGTTTGTTCTCTCTTAATATTATTCCTTTACTTTATATATATATATATGTTCTTTCTTTGCTAACATTTTTCTTAGCGTAAAGGTAGTTCATCATCTAGCCAGGCGTCATTCCACATTGATTAAAGGCTGCCATTAAAGTTGAGAAAGCGGTAACGTTATTGTTGTTCACTTCCAAAAATATTATTGATACTATAATATGCTATCAATTAACATGCTTATAGTGACTTCATGCATATATCGCTCTTGCTCATGTGACTCTCATGCTATCACTAGCTACCTTTTTATGAATGCTAGCATTTTATCTATGTTTCTCTTGTTACTCTTCTATTTTCGTCGTATTTTTTTTTGATGTTGTCAAAGGGGGAGATAGATGCTGAGTGTACGGGGGAGCTTTGTTGAAGAGATTGCCTTGTTGAGAGATAGATGCTGGATGTACGGGGGAGCTTTGTTGAGTCTTTATCACTTACCACCAAAGCTTCGACTAATGGTTTGCCATCATCAAAAAGGGGGAGCATGTGAATACAAGATTACACTCAAAGATGTTTTTGATTTATGGCAAACTCAAATAAGCCTTCAAACAACAAGGCGGAAGCAGAAAACTCAAAGAAAAGCAAGCATTGATCACTCATGATAGTACAGGTTGATCTGTTATACTTATAGGTCGACTCAACACAAGCAGATCAAGAAGAATGCAGAAAACCAGCAGTTAGGTCGACCTACTGTCAACCCAGGTCGACCTAAAATGGAGAAAAATCCATATACTTCTGCTAGATCGACTCACACATCATCTAGGTCGACCTAAATTGATGAAATTTACATACCAGTCTGCTAGGTCGACCTACACAACAACTAGGTCGACCTAATCTGAGAAAATGTCCCCAGAATGCATTTGAAGAAGATTCTGGTCGACCTACTCCTTAAACAGGTCGACCTAACTGGGAGCAAAATTCTGCAAGCTCTGCTAGGTCGACCTAAGCACTACAAGAGGTCGACCTAACTGATCAAGAATGCCAAAAATTCTGTTTCTCTCATCTCCAAATGTTAAGCTATCATATATATTGTTCAAGGTTCATCATTCAAAACAACACCAACGACTGAAAGATACATAAACGCTTCTCATCTTCGTTCTTCATCATCTCCAACACAATTACACATAATCATTCTTGCGTTGCGGGTTAGTGATGAGTTCGATAACGTCCATGGAACGGAATTGAAGATTCCTAGTGGGTGAAGGTTTGTGGGGTTTGTTGGTGAATAGAATCTGCGGGTTTTGTCCTCCACGACGGGTGGTTCTTGGGGGTTTTTATCAAGAGGCGTTCATTGAGGATTCGGCTGAGTGTAACGATTGAGGAACAGGGAGTTCAAGGAATCAAGACACTGCAGAAGGGAATCAAAGTGAAGCTCTTGGATAACCTTGATCTTGCTCAAGATTAAGGGGGAAGAAGATTCAAAGGATCGACATAATTGGTTTATCGTTTATCGCTTTGTTATCTTCTTTGTATATACTACTTTCAACATTAATGAAAGATTACCCAATTTCAGTTTGGAATTGGGGGCAGACGTAGTCGTAGCGAGGACGATCGACGAACTGCCTAAACAAATATCATGTTCTTGTCGCTTTTACTTTTTCATTTACATTCTGTTCATATTTGGTTATAATAGCAAATTGATCAACGATTCGAGTGTTAAGATTGTGAATTAAGAACTTACATGAACATCACAATCCACCACACATTGAATCACCTTCAATTTGATCATTATCACCAAGTGTTTGTATATTTGTTTCTATCAATCTTACTGCATTGCAAACATTGTCCATCATACAAGAAGTTAATCTGATTTTCAATAAGAGCAACGCTTTGATTCTGCAACGTATACTCTTATCACTTACCTCAAGTCTTTGACTGGTTTTTTAAACACATATATAATCGTTTCGATAGTGGTTCGGAATAGACGCAAGTCGATTCAGAATCACTTCCGCTGAAAAGTCGTTCAACTCCGTAAAACTGTGAACGATCTATTCACCCCCCCTCTAGATCCTAAGGCCAGCGTCTAACAAGAATTACCAGTGTCAGCATTACTCAGAACCAAGACCAAGTCTTGCCAGCATAAGACCAAGTCAAGTCAAGAATAAGACAAATATCCCAACATTACTCAAGTAATTCTCGACATCTCTCATACAAAGATTTCAAGGACTTACACTCAATCTTGGCTCTATAAATAGAAGACATATCCTATGTTCTTCTTTAACGGAAAATCTGGCAAGCATACAAAGAAAGCCTAAAGTTCTAAAAGCAAAGTTATCATTCACTCTAAATGTTACCTTCTATATTCACCAGCATACAGTGAACCCATAAATATTAGAGTTATCATATTCAACCTCAATTTATATACTCACTGCCATATAGAGAGTATTTAGAAACTTATTGTAAACATCCTAAGATCACAAAGTATATCAAAGATATACAAAACCGATTATTCTGTAAGCTATCTGTAAGCTATACCATTCAGAAGTGTAAGCCCGGTGAGGCTAAGAATACATCGAAGAAAGAAGTTATTGTAAGAAGATTCAATAAAGGATAATCTCACAGGGTGTGGGGACTGGACTAACCAAGTTGGTGAACCAGGATAAGTTTTCTTGTCTTCTTCTTTCATAATCTTTTACTTATATTATTCATTACTATATTTGATCACACACATTAACACTCATTACTTAACATAAATTTTTAAGTTATTACTTATCATCCTTACTTCTTTAGAGCTAAAATTTAAATACTTAAACAAATTTAAAAAGGACACAATCCAACCCCCTTGTTGTGTCTTACCTTTTTCCATCAAAAGTTTCTAGTTTACACACATTGCAGAAATTTTTTATACATTGCAAATATGAGAGTAACAATCCTAAACTAAAGAATTTGGAGACAACTTCTCTTAAAGAGGCAAGGTTAAAAATTATCAAAGGGGCAACACAAAATACTAAAGTAAATTATGGCGATGATGAATTTCGTAAATATGAAGGAGATGCACAAGGGCATTTATGGAATGAGAGTCTCACAATCAATTGCAAAAATGAACTTCATGATAATGATATTTATACTCAATTTAATTCTTGTACTAAAGTGAGTGAAGATTCTTTTACGATTGCAGTTGCTTTGAAATCCGAGGAGCAATGTTTTTTAAGTGAAAATTCAAAGCTACTAACTCCTGGTATGTCTATATGCAAAGGTGAAAATTAACAAGGATGAAAAGGTGGAACGTTTGTAAATCAATGATGTAAAAGATGGAAATCTTGATATGGATGTTTCTCATGTTTTACTTGGTAGACCTTGACAATTTGATAATGATATCACTTATCGAGGATGGAATAACGTGATCATGTTTACATGGGGCACACATAAAATTGCTATGGCTTCTGCTTTACACTTTAATAAGAATTTAGGGGATATCTTTTTTAGTTTCTTGGTGATGACACAGAAAGAAAATGACACTGATGAGGCTATTAAATAAACTAAATTTTATGTCCAGTGACGTATACTCCATTGCCGAGTTTTAGTAGGTTGGGTGAGAATATACATTTCTCTTCTACCAAATTTACATTAAAAATGCTATAAATAATATTAACAAAAAGATATAATCATATTAAAGTTAAAAATTCATACATTTTGAAATGTTTTATTTGGTAGGTCATTCAATTTAATTACAAGAGCAGTGTATGCAAGTCTACTGTAATTACAATCCTTCATTTAGGTCTCTCGACTACATAATAAATCTTGAAGTTGTAGTAAATGGAACTAATTCAATTATCTTTATCGAGTTTTTGTCACTTTTCATAATTATGCCATTCTTCTAAATTTTTCGTGCTTAAGTGACACTCTTTTGGATTCTACGATCTGAATTAAATTTAGATTTTATAATTTCAACAGATAAAAATATATTATTATTATTATTATTATTATTATTATTATTATTATTATTATTATTGAAATTTCAAATTCAGTATTAATTGAAGTGATTTTGTTGGTACTTAATAACCGACTTGATGGTTAAATTTACAATTCATAATAATAATAATAATAATAATCTATAATAATAGTTAGATATTTTTAATCCCTTAAAATTTGAATTCAATTAAGATTATGAAATAAAAAAATTGTTTAGTGAAGGTATAAATATTCAAAATTTAGAATTTGGAGAATTTTTGTCAATTCAAAAAACTTATGAAAAAAATTTTATTCTTCCGTTTTTTATATGATAATTGATTTGTATTGGATGTACGAGGCCTTTCGTTATAAACATAAGTGATTTTCTAAGAAGATGTGAAACTCCATTGAAGGAGAAGGAAGAACACACGAAAGTGAGAGAAAAAGAGCGAGAGAAAAAGATATTGATCCATTGATTGAAGAAGTTAGTTACATTCTCAAACTATATAACAACCAACTGAAACTAACCTAACTGAACAAAAGAGTAGCTAATCCAATACATGAGAGTGCATGGTAAGATAATAAACTCTCACTAATTATAAGCTACGTGAGCGAATCGTTTTCATGCAACTTGCTACGTGATTCTTCTACTGTTAATACTCCCTCACAAGCTTGAGGTTGGAAAATATCCACCAAGCCAAGCTTGCCCAAACAATCAGTAAATGGACGTGGGCCAAGAGCTTTCGTAAACACATCAGCAGCTTGATCATGAGAACGAATTGGAAGCAGACGCATCACACGAGTTTGAAGCTTCCCTCAAACTAAATGACAATCAATATCGATATGTTTCGTCCTTTCATGAAACACCGTATTGGTGGAAATTTGTATGGAACTTTGATTATCGCAGTACAAGACGGGAAGACGAGATGAATGTTGGTGATAATCATGCAACAGGAAACACATCCATTGAAGTTCACGAGTCGCATATGCTAAGGCTCGATATTCAGCTTCTGTGGAGGAGCAACTAACAATAGGCTGTTTCTTGGATTTCCAAGATAGTAATGAGTCTCCAATGAAAAAACAATATCCTGAAATTGATCGTCTGGTTTCAATGCAGCCACCCCAATCAGCATCACTGAATCCCAGGATTTGTAAGGCAGATGAAGAGGATAGAAGAATACCACGTGGAGGAGACCATTTAAGGTGTCTTAGGACACGCAAGGAATCTCGATAATGTGCTTCAGTGGGAGCACTCATGAATTGACTGAGTTGTTGCATGGCAAATGCAATGTCAGGGCGAGTTGTGGTGAGATATATAAATCTTCCAACAAGTTTCCGATACGCAGTGACATCGGAGAATAAATTGCCATTGTCTTGATGAACACGAATGGATGCATCCAAGGGAGTGGAGGATAGCTTACATCGAGTGAGACCAACATCTTAAAGGAGATGTAGAAAATACTTTCGTTGACCGAGTGTAATGCCTTTAGAAGATCTAGCAACCTCGAGCCCTAATTGTTTTTCAAATTTTCCCAGATCCTTGATGCGAAAAGCACGATGCAAAGCTTGTTTCAAGGCTTCAAAGACACTTAGAGAAGTGCCATCTAAGATTATGTCATCAACATACACCAATAAAGCTGTTAAAGAGGTAGAATTGGACTTGATGAAGAGTGTGTGATCAGCAGCAGCAACATGTTTGAAACCTTGTGCCATAAGGAATGTAGTGAGCTTTTTAAACCATTGTCTACTAGCCTGCTTTAATCCATATAGAGACTCAGTGAGTTTGCATACTTGGCCAGTTTTAGAAGCAGTTACACCTTGAGGAACTCACATATACACGGATTCATTTAAATAACCATGTAAGAATGCATTATTTACATCTAATTGATGTAAATTCCAACCATGAATAGCAGTCAGAGCAAGGAGAACTCGTACTGTAGTTAGCTTGGAAATTGGAGAGAAAGTTTTAAGATAATCCAAACCTGCAGTTTGGTTGAAACCCTGAGCAACTAGACAAGCTTTAAACCTCTCGATAGTGCCATCAACATGTCTTTTAACCTTCTAGACCCATTTACTTCATATGGTAGATGCATCAGGAGGAAGTTCAACAAATTCCCAGGTTTGATTATTGTTAAGAGCCTCTATTTCAGTGTGCATCGCTTGAACTCATCTGGGATCTTTAGAAGTAGCCATGTAGTTGCTTGGTTCACTTTCAGATGAGAGTGACAAAATGTATGCTTGATAATCAGGTGAAAGCTTGGAAAAGGACATACCCTTTTCAGTAGGATATTAACAAGACACAGTATTAGAATCACTAATGTAATCTTTTAGATGGACAGGTGTTTGTGATACTCTACTGGATTTTCTAGTTGGCTCAAGAGGAGGAGAATTTGTGTCATTGGTGATGGATTAAGGAGGAATATCGGGAAAGGAATTAGATGTAGACACATGATTTTGTACAAATTCAACATCTAAAGAAACAAGATTAGAGATAGATTCATCATCTGATTCATGTGAGACTCTAGTGTTAGGAAACAATGAAGGTGTATGACCAGACTCTTTTTCAGCATTGTTGGTTTTGGATTGGTCTATATAGATTTATGTGTGTATGTTTGTGTCAGATGATTCAGAAAAGGGAAAGGTCATATAAAAAAATTTAACATTTCTGGATACAAATATGTCATGAGTGGTAATGTCTAAGAGTATGAAGCCTTTCATACCTGCCTTGTATCCCAAGAATGCTTACTTTCTAGCTCTTGAATCAAACTTGTGCATATTATTATGGAGTATAGAAGCATAGCCTAAGAAACCAAAAACTTTCAAGGAACTTAAACAAGGTATGGTGCCCTACATGACTTCAAACAATGATTTGCTGCTTAGTAACTTAGTGGGAATTTTATTCATCAGATACACTGCATGAGTCACAACATATGAACAGAACAGCTTTGCTAAGTTTGATTGAAACACGAAGGAACGACTGATATTGAGTATGTGTTGATGGTGCCTTTCAAATCTCCCATTTTGTTGAGGTGTGTACACACAACTTCTTTGATGTATATTGCCCTTTGAAGCATAAAACTTGGGCATTAACAATTCAGTCACATTGTCACTTCGAATGACTTTGATCTTCTTGCTAAATTGAGTTTCAACCATGTTGACAAACTCTATTATCTTTTCACCTACTTCCATCTTGGATTTGAAAATCAAAACCCAAACATGTCGACTGTGATCATCTAAGATAGTTAGAAAGTACTTAAAACTGTAACACCCCATATTTTCTAATTTTAATTTAATCGGAAATTAAATTATTATTTAGAATTATTTGGTATTTTGTGGTATTATTTAGAAAGAATTATGAGATAGGCTATTGGGCTAAGTGTGGTGTTAGTAAAGAGGGGGTGCTATGTTATTAGGCCTTTTAATAAATTAAAATCTATTTTCATAAAAATAAGGAATTGAGGGAAAAAGGAAAATAGATGTGAAAGAGGAGCAGAAGAATAGAAGAGCTGATACTTGAAAGAGGAACAGAAGAGGAAGAGAGATAATCAATATCTTTTGCTAAGGTAAGGGGGGACTCTTCCGGTTAACGTCTTTTATCGTATTATCGATAATAGGACTGATTTAGATGCATTGTTTGTGTCAATTGGTTATATGCTAGATTGGGGTTTTAGGATGATTTTGAGTGGAATTGTATGATTTGATGAATTGCATGATTATATGATTGTTATGATGATTAAATGATCATCTTTGTGTGTTATATTTGTGTTATAACATGTATGTGGCTGATATTGTGGTATTTGAGGTTCATGACATAATTTGATTTGGGTTTTGGGGATTTTGGGATAAATCCCGTAATGCTGTCAATCACTGTGAGATCTCTGACTTTTGCCAGTTTGCGCCGCGAAGATAGGTTGGCGGCGCGAACTTCTTGGCAGAAAGCTTAAAAAGATTTGGTTCGCTAAGTTCGCGCTGGGAACTTTGTTTGCGTCGCGTGCTGTTAGTGACAGCTGTTTTTGGAAAAGTTTAAAGATGCATAACTTTTGAACCGTTGGCCTGTTTTAAGTGTCGTTTCGAGCAGGATGAAGCTTATGAAGTATTCTTTATGTTAGGATGATGAAATGAGCAGTAGCTCGAAATTATTTTTAAATCACGATTTTGCTTGTTTTGATGAATGTTGTGTTGTGGACATATATGATGAGATGTAACGATACAAGCAATGTTTAAAACATGATTCATGTGATGATTTGTTTGTTGGTATGATGAATCTGATGGGATATTTTTGCGATGATGTGAGTATGATGTGAATATCTTGTCTATTGGATGGATGACATATATGATGAAATGTGACAATATAAGATGTTATTTAGAAAAACATTATTATGTGATGATTGTTGAGAATTGTATGATGATGATTGATTTATTTTAGAATCATGTGGATACATGTATGTTCTTTCTTATTGATGATGACGATTGATGCGGATACATGTATGTTCTTTAATGATGATGATGATGATTGAATTGTAATTGAATGATGCTAATATATATGAACATACTTGATGATGGTGATGATGATGGTATAAGTATGTTATATATGTTGCATTCATTCATAATCATTTGTTGAGGGCTGAATCCTGATGATGTGGGGATTCAGTGAAGGGCATAATTCCTATTGTGCGGAATTTATGTTAGCGGGGCCGTATCTTGATGATGTTGGATCGGTTGGTGGGTTAATCCCATTGATGATGTTGCTACCACATGCATAATGTCAGTTCATTGCATATGCATGATTGTTATGATTTTTTTGGATGAATTATGGTGTTGTCTTTTGGTAATGTATTCTATTGGTTGTCATGTGTGTTGACGAGTACTTCCTGACAATCTGAATATAATAAAATTGAATGAATAATGTGACTATGATGTGTTATTGTTTATGATTCGATAACATTTGTTAATTGTGAATGAGACTCACCCTTATCGTTGATATTTTACTAAAAGAGGGTGGTGTGGCTTAGTGATAGAGATAAAAGTCACGAACCATATAGTTATATCATAGGCTTTAAGAAATGCTGGGAGTTCCTTAAATAAGTTATTACTAGATTTGTTAATGAATTTTACTAAAATTCCAAGTTACCTAAGGTTGTGACAACTTCTTTTCTTGTTTTGATTCCAAAGGCAGAAAATCCATACGGTATAGAGGAATTCAGACCTATTTTCTTAATGGGTAGTATATATAGAATCATCTCCAAGATTTTGGCATTTAGATTAAAATAGGTAATGGGAAACTTGCTATTTCAGTGAGAATCATCATTCCTATCTCAGATACATATACTGACGGGGGTATTGGTCATCAATGAATTGGTGGATTATGCTAAAAAGAACTAGATAGAATGTATAATGGCGAAGATTGACTTTGAGAAGTTCTATGATTGTGTGTAATGGGAATATCTCAAGTACATCATGAAAATGACAAGTTTTGTTGTAAGTGGCTAAAATGGATGAAGGCTTTAGTTTTTACTAGCTCTATATTAATACTTGTTAATGGTAGTCCAATCATGGACTTTCAAGCATGGAGAGGATCACGTCATGGGGATCCTTTATCCCCATTTTTGTTCTTATTAGCGTCTGAAGGCTTGGTAGGGTTGGTGAATAATGCCAAACTGCTATGAGAGCTGTAATAGTTCCAAATCAAGAATGACTTACATAGTAAACTACTACAATTTGATAACAACATAATAGTAATTTGTGATAGATATTGAAAAATTTGTGGAGCTTAAAGGCAATTTTGAGAGGCTTAGAGTTGGCATCGAGCCTCAGTGTGAATCTTTACAAGAGTAAACTTTATGTAATTAATTTGAAGGAAAAGTTTATGTAAGCGGCTTCCAGCTTCTTATCGTGTGGCATTTTCTCAACTTCTTTTTTTATTTCTTGGAAAATAAAAAAGGAGGGCTAGGTGTGAAAGATTGCGAAAGATTCAATTTAGCTTCACTAAGTAAATGGAATTGGAGAATTTTGAATGAGCCTAACTCCATTTGATTTGGTTTGCTGTCTTGCAAGTATGGTGATGTCCAAGCTAAAATTCTAGACACTTCAACACTAGTCAATGGAGGAAGTAAGTATGTCCTTAGTGGAGGAGCAAAATTGGATTCCAATTCCATCAATTGCAAGATCGGGAATGGTGAAAGCATCAACTTTTGGAAGAAAATATGGTTCGTTTCTATTTCTTTAAGAGTTAAGTTTCCAAAATTTTACTCGTTTTCACATATGCCTAACTCCAAATTGATAGACATGGGAATATGGATTGAGAAATTTTGGACGTGTGATATTGGAATAAGTATCACTGAACTCAGTATTGATGAAGATAGCAATTGAATGAGTTGATGACAATTTTCCAAGAGGTGCATTCAAGAATAAATAATGAATTTTATAAAGATACAATACAAGTTATAGACATGTCTCATGGTTTGTCTATTTTATTTCTACGTTTTCTATATTAAAAATTGTTTCCTACAATACCCGAATTAAAATTTATATATGGACAAAAGGTTGAAGAATAATTAATTACATAAAAAAATATGCACGAGTAAATAAATATGTAAAACTTTATACTAAAACTTAATTTCAATAAACACTATAATCAAATAAAGTTTATTTAATATTGCACAACTCTTTTTCATTTATTAGTGTACTTGAATAACAAACAAACTAAAAGCCTATAGTATTTGATTTAATATTCATATGTTAATTAGAACACAAAAATTAAATACAAATCTTATTTTCTTATTCTATGACATATATGAAATATCTTGCGATGTAAACAAATCAGGTTGGCTATTCCAATTCACAATATCACCATTTAATTGATGAGCCCATTTGTCAAAATTGACAAGGTTAGAAGTCCAATTTCCAGGTTCAACCACCCGATCATCTAACTGTAGAAATTCATCAAGTTGATTAGCCCATTCTTGATGAGGTTCAACCATCATATTCTCTAACTGAAACAATTAGTTAAATTCATCATCTCATTAATATTATCATTAACTAGCTTCGTAGGATCACCATAGATATGTTGCTGTTGAGGAATGCTATGTATGAGATCAAGTTGACTTGAGTGTGAGGAGGCAACATTCTCTTGAGTTTTGTTTTGAATCAAACTATTTTTCTCACCGTGTTGCATATTTTTTGAAAATTTCCTTAGCCACCTCCCTATGGGGTCACCCCCAGCGAAAATCCCAAAATGTCCCTGCTTCGGAAATGAACTTTCGAAGCGTTTTTTTTTTTTTTTAAATTTCCATAATTCGGAAGTGCATCTCCGAAAACATCTCATGGGGGTGTCTTCGGAGATGAACTTCCGAAAACACCTCATGGGGGTGAATTCGGAAATGAACTTCCGAATTATGCAGAAACTGTGTGTTTTTTTTTTTATGTTTTTTCTTAAACTGTCTCGCATTTTAATTAAACGCAAACGCCAAATAAAAATAAGCAACAGATAAACTGAAAATACTAAGATGATAAATCTAATCCAAAAACACTGTGCGAAAGATACAATCCGAAATCAAAACAAAACAAAACAAAACACGTCAAACAAAACAAAAACACGTTATTCTGCCCGACGAGCGTTACAAAATACACATCAAACAAAACAAAAACACGTTATTCTGCCCGACGAGCGAACTCCTCCGAATGAATATAATTATACCAATCCTCATCCCACTCAGTCTCAGAACCATCAGCGTTGATCATGACTCTCACGCCTGAAGACTGAGCCTGCACGTCCGAGCCATGGACCCCAGGAGACGAGAAGCAGAACCAGTCAAAACCTTCTTCTTCTCCTTCACCTCCTTCACTCCGCGAGAGCACGAGGTTGAAGAACCCTTTCTTCCCTTAGCGCCACCCATTCCTGCGTAAAAATGAAGAAAGAAAGGTCTATGAGACCTCCTTTTATAAAAGAAGAAAGGGGACAAAAACGCTTGGGAAACAGACAAGTCATTAAAGAACAAAGACGTTGGAAACCAACGACACGCCGTCAAAGAAGTCAGAACGCATGCACACAAACTTCAAAGAAACAGGCACAATAAACAAAGGCGTTAAAAATAAAGTACTTGCAAATTAAAACGGACACTCCCTACCCTCTCTAGCCGACGCAGTCTGGGTCTCCCTACCCTGTCTGATGCGTGCTGGTTGGTTGTCTGACATGTTCCTGTAAACAATTGAAATCGATTAATATGCGAGACAAAATAAAAAACTAAAAAATTTGAACTTCTGATACAATTCGGAAGTTCATTTCCGAAAACTGGGATGGAGGTGTTTTCGGAAATGAACTTCCGAAACATCCCTGCGATGGAGTTTTTTGCAACTTCCATGGCAGACCCCAAAATCAAACATAAAACCAATTCAAAAAGCTTCTAAACAACCTAAATACTACTAACAACCAGTCCATATATCATTTATGCAATTGAAACCCTAAATAACATGCATTTGAATAATGAATCTAACAAATTTAAAACTTACAAATTGAGTGATTTGTGGGCTTTTGAATGTTGTATAGCAATGTGATTGGAGCCTTGATGCAGCCTTGGAAGTGTGTTTGCACAAATTTTCGCCTTTGCTTGTTTTTGATTTGAGTTAGGGTAAATGAATGGGGGAGGGGGAGTGTTTTGATAAATCTGCATAACGCGCAGCATTTCGGAAATGAACTTCCTAAATACTGTTTTCGGAAATGAACTTCCGAAATAAGACAATTTTTTCAAGAAAAAAGGCGTTTTCGGAGATGCATCTCCGAAAACACCTTTTTCTTGCATTTTCGGAAATGCATTTCCGAAGTCAGGGGTAGTATGGGGTTTTCACCAGAGGTGGACTAGAAGGTAGGGAGGTTGACAAAGAAATTTTCTATTTTTTAGTATACTAATTTTGTGATTACAAGCTTGAATCTTAGCATTTACAATATCAATGAAGCCTTTAAGTTGCTCTCCTTCCATTGTATGAAAACATGGACTCCATGTTGGATACTTGTTCATAACTTAGAAATCTCAACTTCAACCATATTTTTCTTATTCGCAAAATATCAAACTTCTTTGGAAGCGTCTTGATCTTTTGATGCTCGTATTTTTTAAGCACAGAGTATACAATGGTCGAGTCTTGTGGCCAAGTTATCGGTCTAGCATTACCATCATCACCATCATACACAACTAAGCACGCTTCAACTCCAAACTTTTTAGAAAAATCCGAATTTTTTTTGATTAATCCATTTTGTCTCCGAATAAAAGCTAATTTCCAATCCTTTTGATTTTGAATGAATTTGATCGATATTTTGGTACGACCCATTTCTACAAATATAAATATAATGATTGTCAGTATAAAAATATACCTTTCACTAATGTCATGAACTTCGTTTTCTTTAATTATAGAACATATACAAGAGTTGAACAATAAAAAAGTTATGATATACAAGTTTTTAATAATATAGAGAAGAGTAAATAATCAGCTAAGAAAATAAATAATACATTTTCATTGAGATATTTTAAAACCTTTCTTAATTTCTTATTTAATAATATAATATAATTAAAAGCATGAGCTTAACATTTTTTTTTATAAAAATTGATATTAATTAAGAAAAATTAAAACAATTTTTTTCTTACGTCAAAATTTCTAAGATTTTTCTTTTAAAAATCCATCACCATTCCTATATTTTCCTTATAACAATCAAACCAATTATCTAAACCTGATAATCCAATCCAAACTTATTAAATTAATTTATAATATTTTTTGGGACAACTTCTCTACCCATCACAAAAAGATGGGTAGTGTACCTTCAACCAATTAAATAACACCATTTAATTTGTACATATTTATTCATTTATTAAATAGTATAATTGTTTGTTGTTTTCAATGCTTTTTACACTAAGGGTAACCTTACCCAACTTTTTGAGTTGGGTAAATAAGAATTCACCTATATTTTTCTCCAAATCCAAATCAAACAACCTATTACACCATGTTTGGACTATCACGGTAAAATTATAATATTCGTTAACATAATTATTATTGCAAAATATTATTACATGCTAAAATAGTAGAGTGTTTAATTAACGATAACATGAAGTCTTTTAAAAAAAGAAAGATTGAAAAAGCATTGTGACACAAAAGAATTAATAGTATTGTATTGAAGAAGAAGCATCAACTATAATAACAAAGAAAAAGCATGCTATAATGTATAAATATGAATGTTGTATAAAGATTTTTACCTTTTGTAGGCTGGTTGATCTCACGAACTCTGTGCTGCTTTGTTATTGTAATGAAAGTTTCAATCATGTTAAAAGATAATGTAGAGCTAATAATACAAGAAATTATAACCAATGTAGCTCCTTTTATAATCTGTGAATTGGATCTTTTAATTTTAGAAATCAAATCTATACATAAATTTTGTTACAGTCAGAAATCAAATTCTCATCCGCTAGGAAATCTTATATATCTTTTATTTATTATTTCAAATAAAATATTTGATTTTGATTAATAAAAAAAATATTTGATTTTGTAGGCATGTTAAAAGATTGTTAAAATATTTATATTTATTATTAGAAGATGTGCAGCCCTCTATGAGATCTTGTAAATTAATTGCCTGCAAGATCAACCTAAATCTTTTAGCCTGAATTTCATTTGGTGGGAAACTATTACTTAAAATTAAGCTAATACTATTGTTAGAATTCAAGTGCCGATTAATGTCTTCTGTCATTAAATAATTCAAGTGCCGATTAATAAAAACATACATGTCTTCCTGTCATTAAATAATTAGAGAATTTATTTAATGGGGAGTAGAAAGTGGTTTCAAAACGCAATGACAAACCAAGGACGAGGCTGGAAAGTTGGTGGAGATTACAAAGAGGAAAAGGCGTAGGTGATGAAGAGAAGCTCACAAGCTTCTTCTTCTCAGAGATCCCAGAAGACCATGGAGCAGAGGAAATGTTTAACATATTCATGGACTTTGGCCTGGTAGTAGAAGTGGTGATATCACCTAAGAGAGACAAAAGGGGGAGGCGATATGAATTTTTGAGATTCAAAAAGGTAGCGGACTCGAGGATGCTGGAGGTGGCGTTGGATAATATTATTATCAAGGGTAGGAAGATACATGCGAATACACCTAAGTTTCAGAGGGGAGTAGAATTGAAAGGTGGTGGATCTAATAAGGGGCGTCAGGCGAGAGAAGGAGTAGGAGAAAACAAAAAGAATATCATACATTACAAAGAAACTAATGATAATGTTTCATATGCTCAAGTGTTGAAGAGGAATGGTGGACTGCAGGATAGGAGGGAAAAAGACAGGTACGGGAAAGTAGGGGGGATAAAAAAAGAACGTAGACCTAAATTTGCTCATTTGCAGTTTAACGTGGAGGAAGGAGATCAAAAAAGATTTGAAGCGGCGTACATTGGTGTTGTAGAAAAATCGGGGATGACATATAATGTTCAAGAGGCTCTTCATGCTGAAGGATTCTTTACGATCAAGGCTGTAACGCCCCGTATTTAATTGATTATTTAATTAAATTGATCAAGGATTTATTCGTTGGAATTAGTTGAAGTCGGATTATCGGTATTATTCTAAGGGCGTAATTGGATTAATGTGTTGATTGGAGCAGTTAAGTTATGGTCGGATTAGACGAAGAAATACAATTGATAGTTGGTATTATTTGCGTTATGGATCGATTGTAGTTGTGGAATATTAATGGGAATAATATTCGTTTATGTTGTGTGGCTATTTAATTATGTATAGTGTGTTTTGTGATTTATTGGATATATAATATAATGGAGTTAGTAGTATTGGACCTAAGTGGTAGAGTTATGGGTTAAGCCCATTAGTAAGATAGTAAGAGTTAGGGTTTTAGAGATTTAGTCTCATAACTCATTTTGGTGAAAAAGAAGAGAAAGAAGAGAAGAAGAGAGGAAAGCTAGGGCACAAAGTGGAAGAACTCCCTTGGTGAAGATGAAGCTTTTGCTAAAGTAAGGGTGAGGTTCTTACTCTCTAAGGGTTGACATGATGATGGGTATGGTAGAGATTAGGTTTCATAATTGAAATCCATGAATGTGTGAAGAATTGAAATGTTAATGGATGTTAAAATTGATGAATGGTTTGCTACGAATTTGATGTATTATTAGAGGTTTAGATGAGTGGATGATGTTGTGATTTGTGTTCAACCTTTAACCTTTCAATTTCATAGTTTTTGTATTGTTAGAGTTTGTGATAGATTTCCATGAAATTATGGTTGAAAACATGTTTTGCATGATTATTGTTGATGAATGATGTTAGTTGGTATTGTTATATGCTTCTAATTGCTGTTTGAAAAGGGTTTGGTGTGGGGGAAGTGGGATTATGTAGGTTTGTTCGCTCTGTTATTTTTCTGCATAATCGCACGCCCGCTAAGCGGCCCCTGACTCGCTAAGCGGATGTTGAGTGAAAATTTGAAAATGCGCAAGCTCGCTAAGCGGAGTTGGTCTGCTAAGCGCACTAGTACAAAAATGTTAATTTACACCCGTTTTTTATTAAATTTACACCCGTTATTTTTAATAAAAATCGGGTGTATATCCACAGGGTGAGAATTGTCTAACAAATTTACACCCGTTTAAAACGGGTGTAAATACGTTCGTAATTACTCCCTATTTTAAAAATATCGGGTGTAAATATGTTCTACGTTACACCCTATTTTAACAAAAATCGGATGTAATTTGGCGTAATTACGTTTTTAATTACACCCTGTTTTAATAAAAATCGGGTATAATTGGGCGTAATTACGTTTTTAATTACACACTTTTTTAATAAAAATCGGGTGTAATTAGGCGTAATTACGTTTTAATTACACCCTGTTTTAATAAAAATCGGGTGTAATTGGGCGTAATTACGTTTTAATTACACCTTATTTTAATAAAAATCGGGTGTAGATATATTCTTAATTAAACCCTATTTTAATAAAAATCGAGTGTAAATACGTCATTCATCCATTTATGAATGAGCAATTATATCTATTTACACCCTATTTCATATACACCATTTAGTTATATTTCATTTTCAGTCATAATATTGCAAATACTATAAAATCATACACATAAAATTCATATTTTAACTAAGTAAAATATTTTTAATATTAACCAAAAAGTATACAAAATCAGGTACAGTCATAATATTTCAAGTATTATAAAATCATACACATAAAAATTATATTTTAACTAAGTCATAACACTTTCTTCATATATAATTTTACGCCATGCTTGACGGTTAGCTTCGGTGTTCTCTAGTCCAATTGAATCCAACCGCTTTCCACATCTAGCATTGGATTCATCCATGGCCAAAATACCACGCCCTGGAGAAGCAATTGCTTTCCACAATTCGATCCGGAGGAAGACCTTCTACATTCGTGTACACCGACTTCATCTTCTCAAGCAAAGTCTACAAAATTATTCATTATATAGCAATTCAGAGCCACACAACAAACCTCTAATTTCTTAAAAACTACGAGGTTAAAATATGTTTTACCGTTTTGCCAGCCTTGTCAATCCCTAAAATGAGTCCATGAAGCTCTAACTTGCTGAACATGTACTGCCAAAGTCCATAAAATAATGAAAAGATCCTTATCCTTATCCTATCTATGTTAAATAAATCTTCAAGGATAGAAGAACACAAAGCTAATGCCATATTACTCAAAAGCTCGAGCACTATGCACGGATTCACAATTTCATCAGCATAATACCAAATTCCTGTACAAAAAACCGAATGAAATTGGTAAATTTTCTTGAACAAGACTGCCTCTAATAAGAAACACACTAATTTCAATTTAACAGTTACACCAAAATTTTTCATCGATCAACGCGGCAATGCACAAATCTGATCGAAAACAATATCACAATCATTTTTAAATTATCAATCAAATAATTTCTGAATCGCTAGAAGCATGATCAATGCTCCCCTAGATCTTAATGTCACTTCATTCAAACATTAACAAATCTAACTATACCTACATGCATGATACAAATACTGAAATATGAATTGCGAATTTTCATATACTTGTGACATAGAGGTAGAAAACAGTAAAAATGATGAAGGAAACGAATCGGAAAGTGGTACCGTCAGGAACAGTGGCAATTCGATTGAATCAATTATTCAGTTGCAACAGGATTAGGGAAGTATGAAAGGAAAGAAAATAGAGCAGAAGAGAGTGGCGGAATTAGGTTTACCAGCGTCTACGGTGGCACGAACGGCGATAGATGGTGGTTGAAGAGAGACACGGTACGGTGGAATCGGATCGAAAAAAATCAAAACCATTGGATGTCTCCTGAGAAATACCGTTCGAGAACCCTCTTTTTAAGTAAGCTTCAAGATCTATCCCAAAAAATCTTTTGCTTCCTTCCTTCTTATCACTGCTATTTGACAGTGTAGACTCATTGAGTCACATTCAGATCAAGTCCACCAGAAGAATTGGCAGCTTTGGCGGTCTGTACAGGTATAGAACGTGATGATAATGATGTTTCTGCACCAAACTCCCTTCCTCCTCACTTTCATCTGAAGGTTCAACATGTCATTAGAAACATATTTGCAAATCACATGCTCCAAACAAGATATATCAAAACATTATGTGACTTCTTATTTTCTTCTATTGTGTATGCTATCTGAAGTTGGTTAACTTCTGTTGTTGGAAGAATTGTTGCAGTTGGAAGAATTGTTGCAGTTGGATTCCTGTAACAGAAACAAGATAGAATGAGAATATAGATAGCATATTATGTCGAGGCATTTTACATTTACTCTCATTGCTGAAATAACGGCTTACCCGATATAGTTTATGTAAAGATTGATCATACTTTGTAGAGTTTATGTACTGAAGGATCTGATGTCGTTCAAGATTTCCAATCTCTGTGAAGGGAAATGCGCCTGCATCAAAGGAAACACATCTCTATTGTTCTCGTCGAATGGTATCCTCCCTATGGCTCTTGCATCTTGTAAAACTAGCTTCTTGATGCGCCTTGAAATATTTGGATCATCGTTAACACAAACAACGATTTTACCAACTACTTTTGTATAATCTAGTGATCCAAGATAACAATTCCTGCAGTTCATAAAAGAACACTTAGTATACGTTTCTTCTGTCGGGATTTTTAAAGCCAAAAAAGTTGTTGTTAACTAGTACTATTAGAAGTCGTACTTAGCTTCTGATGTTGGCGCGAATTTGACAGCAATTTGACAGTGGAAGTAGCTAATACACACAATTTGCTTCTTGAACATCCTCTGAAATCCCTAGAAACTTGGAAGGGGAACCAACTACGTTATTTCATTCTACAGGGAAATGTTGGCATTCAATTTGAATGAGCCTTACTGTGAATCATGTCAATCTCTCTAGCATATCTTTAAATAAGAAATGTATTGATCCATTTGAAGCAATTGTATTTCAAGGAAAAACAATACTCACTTTAAAACCAAATTTCTACTCAAAAGATCAGACGGTATGGTTCCAGATAACATATTGTTCTGAACATACCTGCTGCAACAATTATAAGCACAACATAAATATCAAAACATAACGTCTGAGAGTGCACACGCGCGATATTGCTGCATTCGTAAGTGATAAAACTACTCATGTGAGTGTGAGATAGCTTACAGTTCCCTCAAATTCAGAAGGTTCTCCAAAGAGGCTGGCAGCATACATGCCAAGTGGTTGTTCTCAAGATGACTGCATAAAAAACATGGTTGTAGTTAAATTAAAACTGAAAAAATGAATCATGAGAATGAACTTATCAATATTATACAAGAACACTAACTACCCTACCTAATTAATTATATCATCACATCCTACCAAACATTATTATACAAGAAATGTGGGAACCAAAACTCCCATACTACATCAGTAGGATTTCCCACGCCCTTCCACTATTATCCCCAACTGTTAATCTCCAACCTTCAAACACCAACTAGGCAACTGTCGCCATCATTATCTCTAATCTAAACATCTAACATCTGCAATATCAAATATAATATACAAATTAGCACTGTATATGATTATTCACTTTTTCCGGTCACTTAAATAATAAAAAGCTTCTTAAATTTCAAACATAATACTATAATTCAGAATGCATAAGAAAAAATAATTGCTAATGCTGAGAAAAGTTCATACGATAAAGCTAGTTTTACACATTACTCGATCCTGGAACGACCCTGCCAATATGACTACTAAATGAATAGCTTCCAGGAACATATAATAGTCTGAAATACTGTGACAAATTAAAATTTACCTGCTTGTGGTTCTCTAGAAATCTCTATCATAGCTGGTGGCTGGCTCTACTGAAAGTAAGAGATAATATGTTTAGCAAAAATTGCTTCCCAAAGTATGCATTACCAAATATTGTAAGTTAAAATCCAATCCCTTACCCTCAGGATGGAATTCTGCAAAGCTTCTGCTCTAGCTCGAGCAACTTCAGCCCTCCTCTTGTTTTTGCTCAAACTTTTCTTATAGTTGGTCACAAATCTATCAAGCTCCCAAAGAGTCTCAGCATCCACGCTATCAATGTCCACTTCAATTTCATCATCATGTTGATTCAAGGCTAAATTTCTCCTCTTAATGATGTGTACAATAGCATCAAGCTTCTCTGGAGGTAAACCCTGAAGGTTTGTGCTTAGTTTTTGCTTTTTATCAAATGTCATGTCTCTTTTATTCGGATCTTTTGCCTTTGGCTTTTTTGGGGCTGGGGTTCTACTTGATGGAGTATTGTTCATAGTTACACTTTATGATCCCAGCTATCATTGTTCTCCCTGTCACTTTCAGAACCTAACTAAAAATCTTTGAGGCGGAGAAGACATTGAGAAAAGTAGGAAATAAGTAGTATTAACATCACAATAATACATTAGTATGATACAGCAAACACAAGTAAAATGACCAAAAATTGCCTTGTCGTGCTACCACAGATTGAATTCTCCCTTGAATAAATATTTCACAGTTGTAAGCTAGTGCATGGAATGGTATTATGAAGATGTAGAGAATTACATGACAAATATTATTTTAGTATAACACCAAAATTCATGAATCTGCCACCACAAATAATAAAATTGTCATCAAGGAAACTCAATGCGCAGCAGCAGTTAGCAATGTACACATGCTACAGAACACTAACTACCCTACCTAATTAATGATATCATCACATCCTACCAAACATTATTATACAAGAAATGTGAGAACCAAAACTCCCATACTACATCAGTAGGATTTCCCACACCCTTCCACTATTCCCCCCAACTGTTAATCTCCAACCTTCAAACACCAACTAGGCAACTCTCGCCATCATTATCTCTAATCTAAACATCTAACATCTGCAATATCACTTCATCCAGGACTGTTTATGATTAATCACTTCATCCAGGAAGTTAAATAATTTATGATCAAATATACACAAATTAGGACTGTTTATGGTTAATCACTTCATCCAGGAAGTTAAATAATACAAAGCTTCTTCAATTTCAAACATGATGCTATACATTATTTACAATGCATAAGAAAAAGTAACTGCTAATGCTGAGAAAAGTTCAAGATAAAGCTAATTTTACATTATACTCTATATCCTGGAATGACCCTACCAATGGAACTACTAAATAAATAACTTCCAGGAACCAAGTATTATAAGACAAGAAACTAAAAAAAGGTTTGGAGAGTTATCTTTACATTTTTCAACAGAACACATCATTTAAAATCTACAAGTTGATATTTATTCATCTGGAGGTGTATTGACAACAATGCAAATTTCCACCCAACTCTTTAAAAATATACTTATATTATAATGGATACGAAGATATTGTTGAGAAATGATATAAACATTATTAACAAATATACTTATAATGGAAAATGTGAGGTGTTTGGTTATAATAGATGCACATAAACACAAAAACCAGAAAATCCCGGAAAGGATATAGAACCGCACATATCCAATTAGATTATCAAAAACCCAAAAACAAAAGAGTAAAATCAGTGAAATCAAAAAACAGAATCACACAAAACAAAACCATTACCCCCAAAAAATAAACATCAACACATTAATTTCAAAAATATTCATCTTAGAATAGATGAAACCATCGCAAAATAAGTGAATATATGAAACCATCGCAACCTAATTTCAAAAATATTCAATCATATATTGATCAACAAACCCTAATGTTCTACTCTTAAATATTAAACTCTAATGTTCTACCTAAAATATTAAACCCTAAATTGAAGAAAAAAACACTAACCAATTAGTCAGGTTTCTTCATCGTGCACGTCGTTGAGCTGTGAAATGAGCGAATGAGCTATGCGATGAGAGTAAGAGTTTCGCTGAAATGAGTTGTGCGATGAGAGAAGGGTGCATGCGATGAGTTAATCGATGGATGATTTTGGGTTTCGGTGAAATGAGTTTCGATGAGTTGATCCATGGATGAATCTGAGTTTCAGATGAAAATGGGTTTTGTGAAATGAAAATGGATCGTGAAAATGAATCTGTTAATAATGTTAATAATAATAATTTGTCACACATTAATTTGTTAATAATGTTAATAATAATAATGTTCAAATGTTATTTATGTAATATATCTCACACATTATATTCATCAAATATGTCACACAGATTAAATAATGAGTTATAAAATTAAATATTTTTTTAATTTATATAAATTTACTCCCGTTTTTAGTTTAATGGGAATAATTAAAATTTGATTATAATAATATTTTTAATTTAAACCCATTTTAAAAAAAAGGGTGTAAATGGTCACCTGATTATACTTAAAATAACATTTTATTTACAAAATTGCCACCACGTTTTTTATTTACACCCATTTTTTAAATATTGGGTGTAAATTTTAAAATTATATTGTTCATTTTGCACTAGTGGCGGAGCTGCGAAAATTGAAAGTTACTGTTTTTAGTCTGCACAAGCCCGCTTCAAGATGGCTTGTTGAAATTGAACTTCATTAAGCTCGCTGGAGGGTCGCTAAGTGGACCCTGTTGTATGAGACTTTTTCCAAACTTTGAAATGATGTATCTTTTGATCCGTAACTCCATTTTAAGTGCCGTTTATGTAACACCCTAATTCTACCCCGCAATTATAAGCGAAAATCATAGTACATTTAAAAATATTCATCAAACGATGGGATGTCACATTTCGACTTAACATATCCAAGGATGCGTCAACTCTCCCGCTACAAACCCTTTCTGCTTTGACGATATAGTAACCACCTTAGCATACTCCTTGGGCCTCGCTGATGAAATCCTTTCACTCGCACAGTACATGATGCCAGCACAGTTCCTGGATCTCACATATTGCCGTGACTCACATATTGTGTCACCACGACCTGACGGTCGCTACACCCTGGTCGTCAAAAAAATTTTGGTTCCCAATGTCATTTTACCGTGTCCTGAACAGATTAACATCAGATATGTTCAACTTTGGCGCTTTATTTTTGAAGAACCTCAAGGAAACCAAGTTGAACCACATAACGAACCGGTAGATGAAATGGAACACGAGTTTGACCAAGCGAATAATGTTTTTCATGATCCACAACCCGATGCTCATCAACCTCTTCCAAATAACCCTCCGCCAATCACTCTCACGCCATGTATGCTGCAATTCTACGCCAAGATCAACTTTTTCAAACTATGCAGACAAACCAAAACAAAACACTAAGGCTCGTTCGAGAAATACAACAAGAACAACACGACTACGCCGCCAAGACCGACCACCACTACCAAGAAATGTCCACTCAAATGGCGAACTTTAACGAAGAAATGCATGCTCTCAACCTTCGTGTTGATGGCATGCCTGATAATAGGCGTAGACGTGTACAAATTGTAAGTATAAGCCTACGCTCACCAAGAAGTTTTCGATTCATGGCAAACATCCCAAGTGGACATGGCAAACACCATGAGTGGACAGATATCGAGCCTTAAGTGAATGACTGAAAGAAAGACAGGTTTTATGGTGTGCAAGGCACTTTAGGTCGACTCATACACACCCTAGGTTGACTCAAACTGTGGCAAATAAACAAGATTCACCTCTGTCCCATTTAGGTCGACTCAATAAAGTAACTAGGTCGACCTAAACTGAAGAAAACCCACAGAACTCAAATTTAACTGTCATTAGGTCGACCCAAAGCACATGTAGGTCGACGCAACTGGACACAAACAAGAATGTGGTGAATCTGACTCACTTAGGTCGACCCAATCAATAAGGTAGGTCAACCTATTACCTCAAAATATGCCAAAATGATGCGCTTCAGCTATCCTTGGTTTGCTGCTCCTATTTAAATCATTTTCTGATAATTATTCTTCCTGAACACCAACAACTGAAAGATACACAAAGGCTTCTCATCTTCGTTCTTCTTCTCAACTCCAACACAATTACACACAATCATTCTTGCGTTGAGAGTTTGCGATCAAGATCGATAGCATCCATGGAAAGGAATTGAAGGTTCCCAGTGGGTGAAGATTTGTGGGGTTTTTGGTGAATAAAATCTTCGGATTTTGTCCTCCAAGATTGGTGAATTTTGGGGGGTTTTATCAAGAGACTTCATCAAAGATTCAACTGAGTGTGAAGATTGAAGAACAAGGGTTCGAGCAATTCAAAACACTGCAGAAAGGGAATCAAAGTGAAGCTCTTGGAAGACACTTGATCTGGCTAAAGATTAAGGGGAAGAAGATTCAAAGGATCAACATATTCGGTTTATCGTTATCGCTTTGTTATCTTCTTTGTATAAACTGTTTTCAATCATAATGAAAGACATCCCAATTCCCGTTTGGAATTGGGGGCAGATGTAGTCGTAGCGAGGACGATCGACGAACTGCCTGAACAAATATCGTGTTCTTATCGCTTTTATCTTTTCGTTTACGTTTCGCTTATTTCTGGTCATAATTGCAAATTGATCAAAGCTTCAAGTGTTAAACTTGTGTGATAAGATTCTGCATAAACACCACAAGTCACCACACCTTGAATCATAATCAATTTGGACATTATCACCAAGTGTTTGATATATTGCTTCAACTATTATCAAGTCATTGCAAACAAAGTTAATCAAGCAAGTAGTTAAACGATCTATATTAGCTTAACCGATTGATTCTCTAAGCGATCTTTCATCGTTAATCCTTAACTGTTTTGTGGTTTAATCACATATCTGATTCTTTCAATAGTGGTTCGGAATAGACGCGAGTCGATCCCGAAACGCTTTCGCCTAAGTTTAAGATAAATCCGAAAAATTCTGAGGCATCTATTCACCCCCCCTCTAGATCCTTAAGTCTAGCGTCTAACAAGTGGTATCTGAGCCTGGTTTATTCTGTGCTACGTGAAACACTTATTGGAAAAATGGCTTCCGGACCTAAAGGGGCTCACAATAGAGCTCCAGTTTTCAACGGTGAAAACTATGGCTATTGGAAGGATTGTATGTGCGTTCATATCAATGTCATTGATAGGAACATTTGGACAGCAATTGTTAATGGTCCCTTGAAAATTACCATGACAAATGCAACTGGTGCTGTCATTCCTAAACCAGAAAATACTTGGGATGCTGAAGATGAAAAGAAATATGGATACGATTGGAAAGCGGGAAATATTCTAATCTCAACTCTAGGAGTTGATGAATACTATCGTGTTTCCCATTGTAAATCTGCTAAAGTTATGTGGGACACATTGCAAGTTTCCCATGAGGGAACAGATGATGTCAAACTAGCTAGAATCAATACGTTAACTCAAGAGTTCGAACTCTTTCGTATGGAAGATGGTGAATCCATCGAACATATGCAAAAGAGATTCGTGCATCTTATAAATCGTTTAAATTCTCTTGATAGACCTGTTTCCAATGCAAATGCTACTAACAAAGTTTTAAGATGTTTAAACAGGGAATGACAACCCAAGGTTACAGCCATAAAGGAAGCAAATGATCTTAATACCTTAGACATCACCACTCTCTTTGGTAAACTTGAAGAACATGAGCAACATCTTAAATGCCTTGACATGCATGAGAAAAAGGTAAAGAAAGATAAGAACATGGAGAAAGAGGTAGAGAAGAAGTCAATAGCTCTAAAGGCTTCAAGCTCCAAGACCTCAAAGCAAGAGCAAGAGGATAGTGATACTAGTGATGAGGAAGACTCGAATGATGAGGAAATGGGACTGTTTATACAAAGATATAACAAATACATAAAGAAAAATGGAGCAAAACACTCTGACAAAAGCTTGATCAACTATAGGAAGCAATTCAACAAGTACAAACAAGATGAGAATAACAAAGGAAAATCCAAAGGTCTTTGTTTCAATTGTGGTAAAGTTGGTCATTACAAACCGGATTGTCCATACCTTAAGAAGGAGAAAGAGAAGAATCAAAGCAAAGGTCACAACAAGCCTAGAAGAGCTTATATAGCATGGGAAAGTGATTCCTCTAGTGAAGACTCATCAAGCGATGAAGAAGAATCGGCAAACTTGTGTCTTATGGCTCATCAACACAAGAAAAAGAAACGTGTAAGTCATCTTAAACCCGAACTTGTAGATAAGGTATCTCATGCTCAATTAAAATTAGCTTTTGAAGAACTACATAGAGATGCAATTGAAGCTTTCAAACTTTTGGCCTCAAATAAGAAATTTTTTTCATATCTTGAATCAAAAGTTGAGAAAACCGAAAAGGATATGGAAGCTTTAAAACAATCTATGCTAGATATTCAAAAGGATAAAATTGAGGAAGATCCTACATCATGGTTTGGTTGTGAGACATGCCATATTTGGCAAAAAGAAGTAAGAGATCTAAAGGCCAAATTAGATAAGGCTCTACAACCAAAAGTGACTTTTGCGGTTGATCCAAATAAGTTCAAAAGATCATATACTCCTTTATATAGTAAATACACGTTTGTACCAAAAGAATCAACTAGCAAAACAGCATATTCTCATCATATTACTTGTCACTATTGTTGCAAAAAGGGTCATACCATTGAAAAATGCAAATTTAGAAGGATTTTAGTTCCTAAAGGAGTATTTCAATGGTTGCCGAAGTGCAACAATTTATGTACTCACTACCAAGGACCCAATGAAAATTGGGGACCTTCCACTCTAAATTAATTTTGCAGGAAAAGTGTCTTGACATTTCCGAAAGGTTGTGGTTCCTTGATAGCGGATGTTCAAGACACATGACGGGAGACATATCACTTTTTGTTGAGTTCCACGCAAAGAAAAAGGGGTATGTCACCTATGGAGACAACAATCTGGGAGCTATACTTGGTAAAGGAAGTGTAGGTAACCCGTCTACCACAACTATAATTGATGTTTTACTAGTAGAAGGTCTTAAACATAATCTCTTAAGTATTAGTCAATTGTGCGACAAAGATTTCAAAGTAACTTTCACAAATTCTGGTTGTACAATTGAACATATTAAGAAAAGAGACATTGTGTTTAATGGCACAAGACTAAACAACATTTACATGCTAAACTTGGATGAAGTGTCTAAGTCAAATGCCAAGTGTCTTATTGCTTTAGGAGAAGACTCATGGCTTTGGCATAGACGCCTTGCTCATATAAACTTTGACTTACTAAATAAGGTTGTCACAAAAGATTTAGTAATCGGCTTACCAAAAATAAAGTTTTCAAAAGATCATCTATGTGATGCATGTCAAAAGGGGAAACAAACAAAAGTGTCTTTTGAATCAAAAAATGTGGTTTCAACATCACGTCCCCTTGAACTTCTTCACATGGATCTCTTTGGCCCTTCAAGGACTAAAAGCATAGTTGGAAACACCTATGGTTTTGTCATCGTCGATGATTACTCTAGATTTTTTTGGACAATCTTCCTACCTAGTAAGGATCAAACATTTCCAGCATTTACTCAATTTGCAAGGTTATGTCAAAATAAGATGAACACCAAAATAGTTGCAATCCGTAGTGACCATGGTGGAGAATTTGAAAATTATTCTTTTGAAAAATAGTGTGATAAATATAGAATTGAACATAACTTTTCCGCTCCTAGAACACCACAATAAAATGGGGTTGTCGAACGTAAAAATCGTGTTCTAGAAGAGTTGGCAAGAACAATGCTCAATGAAGGAAATCTACCCAAATATTTCTGGGCAGATGCTATTAATACCGCATGTTATGTTTTGAATAGGATACTAATTCGTCCTATACTAAACAAAACACCATATGAACTATTAAAGGGTAGAAAACCAAATGTATCACACCTCCATGTATTCGGTTGCAAATGTTTTGTGTTAAATAACGGTAAAGATAACCTTGGTAAATTTGATGCTAAAGCGGACGAAGGCATATTCCTTAGTTACTCTCAATCTAGTAATGCATATAGGATTTACAACAAAAGGCTACTTATAGTTGAAGAGTCAATTCATGTGTCCTTTGATGAATCTTACTCAAAATGTGTCGAGAAAGGTATATCTTTTGATAGTGCAGGCCCATCTACTGAAGATATTATCAAAGAAAAGGAAGACGAAAGTGAAATTATTGCAAAGGAAGAAGCTAAAGAAGAGAAACATGAATCTCATGATAATGTTGAAAAAAAAGCATCTCAACCAACAAAGATCTTCCTAAGGCCTGGACAAACGTAAAAGATCATCCAATCGACAACATAATGGGTGGCATCTCAAAGGGCGTTACAACACGCTCCAAGATAAGTAACTTTTGTCATCATTTTGCTTTTGTTTCACAAGTTGAGCCGAAAAACGCAAAGGACACATTACTTGATGAGCATTGGCTAATGGCCATGCAATAAGAATTAAACCAATTTAAACGGAATGATGTTTGGGACCTTGTCCCTCATCCGGGAGAACATCAAGTAATTGGTACTAGATGGGTTTTTCATAACAAACTTGATGAAAACGGAGTTATTACTAGAAACAAAGCTAGATTAGTAGCTCAAGGCTACAATCAAGAGGAAGGTATTGACTATGAAGAGACGTACGCTCCCGTAGCACGTCTCGAGGCAATTCGTCTCTTACTTGCTTATGCTTGCTCAAAAGACTTTAAACTCTTTCAAATGGGTGTTAAAAGTGCCTTTCTAAATGGCTATATTAATGAAGAGGTTTATGTAGCTCAACCACCCAGTTTTGAAAATTACAAGTATCCAACACATGTTCATAAGTTGAAACGTGCTTTATACGGTCTCAAACAAGCCCGTAGGGCTTGGTATGAACGTTTAAGCAAATTTCTACTTAGTCAAGGATACTTTAGGGGTAAAGTTGACACTACTCTCTTCATTAAAAGAAAAGATAAAGATATAATTTTGGTTCAAGTTTATGTAGATGATATAATATTTGGGTCAACTAATGCAAAACTTGTCAAAGAATTTTCTAAGCTTATGCAGAGTGAATTTGAGATGAGCCTCATGGGAGAATTGAACTTCTTCCTTGGCCTACAAATCAAGCAACTTAGTCATGGAACCTTCGTAAGTCAAACTAAGTATTGCACATAATTGCTTAAGAGATTTGGAATGAGTGAGGCAAAGGAGATTGACACACCTATGGGAACAAATAGCAATCTAGATAACGATGAAAAAGGTAAAGAAGTTGATGTGAAATTGTATCGAGGCATGATATGCTCACTATTGTATCTCACAGCTTCAAGATCGGACATCATGTTTAGTGTATGTATGTGCGCAAGATACCAATCGTGCCCAGAGGAATCACACCTAAAAGCTGTAAAAAGAATTCTATGATATCTCCGTGGAACTACTACATATGGTCTATGGTATCCTAAGGGAAATGAATGCTATTTCGTGGGATTCTCCGACTCCGACTTTGCTGGATGCAAATCTGACAGAAAGAGCACCAGTGGGACATGTCATCTATTCTCAAATTCATTGATAAGTTGGCACATCAAGAAACAAGTATCAGTCGCATTATCTACAGCTGAGGCAGAATATGTAGTTGCCGGAAGCTGCTGTGCTCAGATATTGTGGCTCAAGTAGCAGCTTATTGACTTTGGCATTAAGCTTGATCTAATACCTATCATGTGTGACAACACAAGCGCCATAAACTTAAGCAAGAATCTTGTTCTACACTCACGAACCAAGCATATCGAAATAAGGCATCACTTCCTAAGAGATCATGTAGAAAAAGGGGAAGTCATATTTGAACATGTAGAGAGCAAGAAGCAACTAGCTGATATCTTCACCAAACCTCTTGCAACCGAGCCGTTCTTCAACATTCGCAGAGAATTAGGGATATTAGATATCTCTAATTTGAGCTAAATGTGTTTGTTTATTTAATTAATTTTAACTCTATATATTGACTATGCTCAAGCTAACATTTCTCTTAGTACGAAGGTAGTTCGCCATCAATCAAGGATCGTGCTAGATTGACAAGAGGAATATACTTCACGTTACGTCATGATGACAAGATATCTGAAAGTTGAGAAAGTGGTAACATGTTTGTTGTTCACTTCCAAAAATATTATTGATGCTATAATATGCTATCAATTGACATGTTTATAGTGACTTCATATATGCCTCTCCATATATCTCATTTACATGTATATATTGCTCATCATTAATCATAATATATCATTTTGGGCATGCTAATAGTAGAACAAGCATACATCTTACATTCATAAGTCACTCCACTGCATTTCAAGCATTTGAAGCATTTTTGGTCGACCTCCTATGCCTTTGAGTCGACCTACTAAAGTTTTTTTTAAATAACAAAAACACGTTCAGTTACGTCGACCTAGACCTGTTTTAGGTCGACCTATTCTGAATTATTTTTTCAGTGCTTCTATTAGGTCGGAGCAGACTTAGATTAGGTCGACCCACTGTAATCAGTGAACTGACTTTTTATCAATCGAAATGTCGCGGTAAGCAAGAGTCGCCACCGACTTTTATTTTATCCAATTTTAGGAAAGGCTAAAAGAACAGGAAAAGACCTTTTAAAAAGATTTTGAGTTCGGGGGGTAAGTTATACAAAGGGAAGGTGTAAGGCACCCTTTGCATCCATGGTTATCCATGGGCTCTTAATTGCTTAGCTCACTTTGTTTGTTTGATTTGTTTGAAAAGAGTAGTGTGTAGAAAGTAAAACTTTGTCCAAGGACTTTAGCTTGTAAATAAGCGTAGCCTTGTTTTGAAAGTATTTGAAATTGAGTTGGAAAAGTATTTTTAATTTGAATTTGAAAAGAGCGAGCAATTAGTAGCAACTACCCTAAGTTTGAAAATTCGTTCTTTTAGCTTTTCGAGGCGAAAGGATCTATCCATGCCATAAAGGGCAGGAAGTCTTTCAATTGGATGTTTAAGGGTCATCGAGTAATCGTTCGCCATAAGACTGTCCCATGCCATAAAGAGGGCAGGTAGTCTAAGGGAAGGATATAATAGTCATTAATCTTTTTAGGCATCATGCGAGGATACCTTAGCAATTGGGACAATCATCATGTTTTTACCGAGGCAGCTTCGAGGGGCAGAATTGATGATAATGAACTTAGGGCAACATTTTGTTTTGCTTTAGGTATCCTCGGAATCGAGGGACTTTGACTATTTAGTACACTTAAAGGCAACAAGGCAACAGGCAACAAAGGCAACCAGAGGGATTACCCTAAAAGTGTGTGGGTGCAACAATCACGTGGTTGTATTCGAATATTTTATCTTGTTAGTGATCTAACGTTTGATTAATTAATCTTGTCACTCCCTACATTACTAACCACACAATAATAATATAATAATATAATTTAAGTGCCTTCAAGGCCAAACAATACAACCAGTAAACAGTTACATAATAGTGGGGGAAGGGAATAAGAAGCCAGCGGATCCCTTAAAAGGGTTTGACATAAGTAATAATAAACGAAGAAAAATATCAAGGTTAAGGTTTAGGGTTACCAATATCCGTAGCTTTGGCAACTCGACGAACCTTTAGCTTCGATTAATGAAGGTTGATGGGCAGAGTTTTGCCTTGAGCATGAGAAGCATTGACCCTGACCATTAAGGAGTTGACAAAAGAAAGAGAAAGTAGTGAGTGTATGGCTAATTCATTGATAGTTGAAAGTAATTTAAACCATAAAGCAAAAATTAAAATCAAAGGTAAAAATAATTTGAATAATAATAAAGAGATAACTTAGCTGTTGATTGCTCTGATATGGTTGACAGTCGGAGGTGACCTCAAGGTTAACCCTGAAAAACTGGAACTGCAGGCTCTGAAGCGTTGAATTAATCCACGCATGCACGCACAAGCTATGATGTTTGCAAAAGAGTCCAATGCTCACGATGACAGTACCTCGCAAAAACCAGGAAATAGTAGTAATAATACATAAAAATGACGATAATAACTAACAAATTTAATCGACAAAAAGAATAAAAGACATCTAAGAACTTATTAAGTTCTACAGAAAAATTGACACTTAATTAAAATATAATTTTAATATTTCTAATGTTAAAAGAGAGAAAAATAAAAAATCTAATTAAAAATATATTTTTGGTATTTATATATTAAAAGAGAAAATGAAAAGTCTAAATCAAAAATATATTTTATTGAAGATATATACACATTAGTGATTTAATTCTAATCACATAGATAGTAAAAAACTAAGTATATGAACCTCTCACTCTCCTTTTAATGTGTTCACGTTTTTTTTTTTTAACATTTTAAAATAAGAGATGCTGGTAAGAATATTTGACTTTTCAACATTGCTTATTACCAATTAAAAGCTGACATGTGGCAATTAAAATTAAAATAAAAAAGAAAAGAAGAATCCAACAACATGGCATGATGTCAGTGGGAGAAACCAGCAAAAACCAAATCTCGTATCTCTTCCTCTTTCTTTATCGACACAACCTTCTCTTCTCTTTCTATGTAACAAGAACAAATCTCTTATATCTTAGTTGCAAACACCAATTAAAGTAAGAATTAACATCAAACTCAAAGCAAAATTAAGGTGTGGGTTTAAAGAAAACTTAAAGAGAATAACAAGCTTTGGATTGAAATTACCGATCGGAGACGGGCGTAGCTAAGATTTGACGATGGAGGTGACAGTGGCGGGCGTCGGCTGCGCGTGAGGGAGAGATCGACGGCGGATGGGTGATCGACGGCGGATGTTTGCAATTACCGGACCGTGGCTGTAGCAATGTCGACGTCAAGATGGCGTTAATGGCGGTATCGGGACTGTTGCCGTTTGCAGCTGCGAGCGGAGGAGTGAGGCGGAGTAGTCGGAACTTGCATCCGCGGCTGTTCACGATTTACGCAGGGACTGAATGTGTTCGTCGGCGGTTGCATCGGTGATGTCGTTGCTTCTGTGTAGTTGTTAATTTGCAGATTTTCAAGGCAGCTTTGGTATTGAACTTTTGATTCGATCCTGGGAAATTGTTGCGTGAAGTTGTGTTGTTCGGATCGGAGATTACAAATGAGGAAGTGAATTAGCGATGAATTTGTTCGTCCTCCCTTTGCGGTTTCCGCTCTATTGTTTCACTTCTTCCTTTTTTAATTTCTGCAAAAAAAAACAAGAAAAAGATTATGTCAATTGCAATGTTATTAGCTTACGATCCAATTTCTTCTTCATCTTCTAATTTCGGTTTTTGATCCGCCTCTATATTGGTCTTGCTTCTTGGTGTTAATATCGTTTTTATGATTGTTGGCTATAGTAGTAAAAAGGGTTATGAGATTGAGTAGTGTAGTGAAATGTTGGAGAAAATATCACTGTGACGTGAAAAAAAAGTGGCAGACGAAATAGGGTTGGAACAATTAGGATTAGTGATCAAGAGAGAGTTTAAGGTGGATTCGGAATAAGGGTTAGCTCCTCCCCTCCTCAGTTGTGTAAAGGTTGTCCTATTTATAATATACAAAATTAGGTTAAACTTGATGGACCAAAATTAATTAAAAATAACTAAAAGCCCAAATAGAATGAATTATTCTCATTGAGTTTTTATAATTATATTTAACCAATTAAAAAACTAGCCTAAAATGTTAGTAACAACTAAAATAAAAAATTAATTGCAAATAAACAAACAAATTTTTTGCGATTTTAAAAAAAGTAAATTAAACGGAAATTAAGTTAGTAACAAATAAAATAAAAAATGTTAATAATGTGACTAGAGCACGGGACCTCGTGCTATTGTACCATTCACGCTCAAATTCTTACCAACTGTGCCAATTCATTTATTCGAAATAAAATGGCGTTTGTAAATATATGAGGGCAAATTTTGAGGTATGACAGCTGCCCCTGTTCAATTATCTTAAACCTGAAGATGTAGAGTGGTTTGTATGCCAGTCGGTATCTGAAGGTAGAAGGTGATTGAACACTAGAATACTAAGAAATTTGCCCTAGCTGAAGGAGGGACTTTTGTCGGAGATGGGCTCGTAGATGCCATCTGGTAGTTGTTGGAGTATTGATTGTTGCGAGGTTTCTGTTTTTAGTCTGTGAATGTTGAGGAACCGTCTGAGGTATCGACTCAATATTCGAAGCATATCATTAAGGCACCGTCAAAGGTATCGACTTAGATATGAAGGTGGATCATTAAGGAACCGTCAAAGGTATCGACTTAACTTCCAAAGGTAGATCATTAAGGAACCGTCAAAGGTATCGACTTAATATTCGAAGCATATCATTAAGGCACCTTCAAGGTATCGATTCAGATATGCAGATAGATTGTATGAGGAACCGTCAAAGGTGTCGACTTATATCTGAAGTGTGTCGTTAAGGAACCGTCAAAGGTGTCGACTTAACTCTTGATGTATTAAGGAACCGTCAAAGGTGTCGACTTAACTCTTGAAGTATTAAGGAACCGTCAAAGGTGTCGACTTAATACTTGAGAATAGATTGTTAAGGAACCGTCAAAGGTGTCGACTTAACTCTTGAAGTATTAAGGAACCGTCAAAGGTGTCGACTTAATACTTGAGAATAGATTGTTAAGGAGCCGTCAAAGGTGTCGACTTAACTCTTGCAGATAGAGATAGTAATATCCTGAAAAATAGAGGTTAGTTTTCTTATGTCATGATGCATGCGTTTATGTAATGAGTATCTCAAAATAAATGAGAAACTTCGTATGTTATGGATTTGTTATATAGTGATGCATGCGATGTATGAATATGTTTATGTCATATGGTATGCAAATATGATTTATGTTGTCTTAGTCGAGAGAATAAATCTCCAGGTCTCTGTGATTTTGATGTTTGATTTCGTCTTGAAGATGCTCAGCTGGGGATTTATAATTTCTGTTTGGGGATGATCAATAACTTGATGTACCCCGATTGGGTATTTGGAGAAGAGAAAAGTTGGAGAACCGATAGTGTTGAAGATGTAGACTTTGTTGGGGAGCCATGTCTTTGTCGGGAGCATTTGAAGGTATCTTCTTAGTGATTACTCTGTGGGGATATGATCTTGCGAAATCAGCTTTGTGGGAAGACGTGGATGTCTTGAATGTTGCCCCCAGTATTATAGTACCTACCATTCCTGGATTTTAATTAAGACATGCCAGTGATGCCACTGAATGTTGATTAAGATGTCAAACTGGACTTGCATAGATTTGCCCCAGTTAGTAGGGACTTTGGAGAGATTCGCCTCGCGAGGACTTTATGAGATGTGCACTACGGGCGACATGCCCCTAGTAATCATAGGCCAAAGACATTATCCCATGTTGGTTGGGAAGTAGTTTCAGATCTATTTGGATGCATGGCCCTGGTTGCTTTTGGCATCCTTGAAAGATTCTCGGAATCTTGACTTGATTGCCCCAGATTGATCGGGAAATATTTGAAACCCATTTGAGATGTAGGCCTTTGACTGTTTGGCATTTGAGAGACCCTTTGAATCTTGACTGGATTGCCCCAGATTGATTGAGCAAAACGTGTCATGCCCCTTGTATACGCAGGAGACATTGCTTCTAGAGTGATCTTGTCTGTCGGGATAACTGTTAGTCATTAGTTATAACCTGTGCAAGTTCTTTCTGATGCTAACATTTGAAATTATGTAGCAGAATATGTTTAATAATGAATTCATGAGATGCAGTGCATATGTCTGTCTTGAGTTTTTTGAAAAACATTACACAGGAGGTGTAAAAGTGCGATATTTGTAAAAACATGATATTTGTAACAGCGTGACGTTTGTAGAAAATGAAATATCAACTCAGCATTTTTGGTAAACCTTAAGGAGTCAGGATACCTTTTTGGCGGCAGTATGCTTTCGAACTAACCATGCTTCAGTTAGGACTTTCGAGGGTTGTAACGTGGCTTGGTTCACGGTTTAAGAAACAAAGGATAAAGGCTCAAAAATTTATTTATACCCATCCCCTTCTTCGTGATGATCTTCGATCCTAAGCTCAGTTAATTCAACTTATGCATTCAGTTTCCAGAAGACTTTTGAATTTGCACCTTTGATAATGATGATGGTTCACAAGCAGAGAGGACTTTTTGAGACGGCAGTCATTTCTTCCTTTTGGTAGTCACAACTCTGTGTTGTTCAGGAATTTATTGACTTCTTTTTTTTCATCTTTTATATCCCTAACTTTTGCCTGAACTGTTTATTTCTGAGATTACAGTCAGCGGGATGCCTTGATTTTTGCCTAAGTCGTCTATTGATTTTTGACTTAGCAGGCTTTTATATGTTTTTCATTTTTCCATTCATTTTTTTTTTAAAGATATTGACTGTCTTGCTTAATGATTGATGAACCATCATTGGCTTTTGATTGATATCTCCGACACTTCTTTGATGTGTGCGGATGAACGCTTGTGATTGAAACCTTTGTTGAAAGGTGTAATGAATGATTCTTTAAAACAGAATGCGTAGCCAAATTAACTGAGAACCACCCTGCCCCAGGTTATGATCAAGGGTTTTTAATTAGTACAAGAAAGAAACTTCTACTTCTTAGGCTCGAAAGGGGTTGACGAGGGATTATCATCCTTATATCTCCACTGTTTAGGAATTGAAACAATGCCTGTACATCATCAACATAGTCCGTTCAAAAGCATACTGTATGAGGTTGCGGTATCATTTTCGTCATCCTCCCTCAAAAGGCATACAGCTTTAGCAGGAGTCGAGTATCACAGAACATTTGCAAAGTAGAGACATAATTTAAAATGAGTGATAGCGAAATAATTTATTCAAAACAAACATATGCAATGCACTGATGATGATTATTAAAACATATAATGTCTATCATAAGACGAATGTTTAAACAAACAGAAAAGAAATATGCAAATGAAAATAGATCTAGTGATCCAAAAGTTCGTCCGTCTAGACGTCAATCAGTCTTATCATGACTAGGCGTAGGAGCGGTGATTACCACAGGAGTTTCAGGAGAGTTGGATTTGATTCCTCCGTCATTGATCAGATCTTGAATCTTTATTCCTTAATGTCCAGCAATTGTTTGTGTAATGTCCAAGACTGTTGAAACGGTACGCGCACCTCGTATTGAGTTTATAGTCAGGAGTGGAGGTGTTAGCATTCTTAGGAGGGTCCCTTAGAGTAATCAATTCGATCTTCAATGGATGTTGTAATGCTTGAGCCAATGACATATTGATCTCGGTGAATTGACGCTTAGGTACGTCTGGCTTTCTTCGTTGTTGTGGGACTTGGTGTAGAGATTCAGAGTATCCAGGGTTCGAGCTTCTGGAATGTGTATCTGATTGAGAAGACCAGAACGGGTCATGCTTTAGACCATATCTGTAGAGGAGTATCAGAACGAGTCATACATTAGACCATATCTGAGGAGGAATATCAGAACGAGCCATACATTAGACTATATCTGTTGAGGAATAGCAGAACGAGTCGTACGTTAGACCATATCTGATGAATAATGCCAGCACGAGTCATACATTAGACCATATCTGACTGAAGATACCGGAACGGGTCATACATTGGACCATATCTGATAGGGAATACCGGAACGGGTCGTACATTAGACCATATCTGATAGAGAATGCTTGCTTGTTAGAGTCGATGAGTTATTTGACGAAGATTTGGAATGTAAAAGGGCTTGTCAGAATGAATCTCCAGCTCGATTATATCTGAGAGGAATGATTGTCGAGGCGGAACCTGAAAACAAAGTTAGAAATATGCGATGTCATGAATGAAAATGCAATGTTTTCAAGGATCTTTAGGAGTTAAGTTAGCAACATTGGAAAGTGATTTGGTCGCATATTTGTTTGAAGAATTCTGACTCTTGTCTTTGAACATCCTTCTTTGAGAATCAAGCTCACCATATCGAGTGGGTCATCGCCTCTGATTCGGGATACTTCTGAATTTGGAGGTACATGGCCAGAGGAAAGTAAATCCTCTTGCCCCTTGTTAGGTGCTAAACCTTTGAATCGGCAGGTATGTGGCTAGAGGAAAATAAATCCTCTTGCCCCTTGATAGGATTTTAGTCCTTGATAAGAGTACCTGAAATTGTGCGCCCTAAATCCCTAAGATCCTTGAAAGGGTTAGTTAACATGCTATGTTATGATGCCATGATGTAATGCGAGTGCGATGCAATGCATTAAGTAAAGCATAAGGTCATAAGGACGAGATGTCCTACAGGCAAATCCTGCAAGGAAATGGAAAGGTTAGAGCATAAGGTAATGAGGACGAAATGTCCTACAAGCAAATCCTGCAAGGAAATGGAAAGGTTAGATAACAAACAAGTCACACAAGAGTCCTTAAGTTTAAAGGCTTGCATGGAGTATGACCGGGTAACTACCCTTCCCCAAAGGTACTTCTAAGGATAAGGATGATATCAGCAACGGGTTCTACCAAGTTACTCAGAATTGTCAGCCCCTCCAAAGCACCCTCGAACATGGTACATGCATACCACGCAATGATACTTTGAGAGAGAACCTATCTGAGTTGTAGTATCGGGTAGCGACTATGCCCTTAACATGCATCAAGAGTAGTCCCCCCACCACGTTCCTAAAGGCCAATATGGGTTAAAGGTGACTAAAGGTCCTTGAGCTCCGACGCACCCAAAGATACATGCGTAAACCTCTCTCATGCAAAAGAGGTACACAATAACCAGTGGAGGCCTAACTCAAGCGCGAACTTCATTTTGACCAATCCCAAGCATGCACAAGGGAGGTCTCCATGACTATGCCGCTCCTATCTTAAGGTGCACTCGAATCCGGGTATAGGATTCATCTTCCATTCAATACCCAAAACAACCTTGGAAAGTAAAGCAAGCAAACAAACAATTATTAAAGTGATCCTAAACTTTAAGGTAACCCCTCTTTTAATTCGAAAGCATCCCCAGCAGAGTCGCCAGTTCTGTAATACGGTGAACTGACTTTTTATCAATCGAAATGTCGCGGTAAGCAAGAGTCGCCACCGACTTTTATTTTATCCAATTTTAGGAAAGGCTAAAAGAACAGGAAAAGACCTTTTAAAAAGATTTTGAGTTCGGGGGGTAAGTTATACAAAGGGAAGGTGTAAGGCACCCTTTGCATCCATGGTTATCCATGGGCTCTTAATTGCTTAGCTCACTTTGTTTGTTTGATTTGTTTGAAAAGAGTAGTGTGTAAAAAGTAAAACTTTGTCCAAGGACTTTAGCTTGTAAATAAGCGTAGCCTTGTTTTGAAAGTATTTGAAATTGAGTTGGAAAAGTATTTTTAATTTGAATTTGAAAAGAGCGAGCAATTAGTAGCAACTACCCTAAGTTTGAAAATTCGTTCTTTTAGCTTTTCGAGGCGAAAGGATCTATCCATGCCATAAAGGGCAGGAAGTCTTTCAATTGGATGTTTAAGGGTCATCGAGTAATCGTTCGCCATAAGACTGTCCCATGCCATAAAGAGGGCAGGTAGTCTAAGGGAAGGATATAATAGTCATTAATCTTTTTAGGCATCATGCGAGGATACCTTAGCAATTGGGACAATCATCATGTTTTTACCGAGGCAGCTTCGAGGGGTAGAATTGATGATAATGAACTTAGGGCAACATTTTGTTTTGCTTTAGGTATCCTCGGAATCGAGGGACTTTGACTATTTAGTACACTTAAAGGCAACAAGGCAACAGGCAACAAAGGCAACCAGAGGGATTACCCTAAAAGTGTGTGGGTGCAACAATCACGTGGTTGTATTCGAATATTTTATCTTGTTAGTGATCTAACGTTTGATTAATTAATCTTGTCACTCCCTACATTACTAACCACACAATAATAATATAATAATATAATTTAAGTGCCTTCAAGGCCAAACAATACAACCAGTAAACAGTTACATAATAGTGGGGGAAGGGAATAAGAAGCCAGCGGATCCCTTAAAAGGGTTTGACATAAGTAATAATAAACGAAGAAAAATATCAAGGTTAAGGTTTAGGGTTACCAATATCCGTAGCTTTGGCAACTCGACGAACCTTTAGCTTCGATTAATGAAGGTTGATGGGCAGAGTTTTGCCTTGAGCATGAGAAGCATTGACCCTGACCATTAAGGAGTTGACAAAAGAAAGAGAAAGTAGTGAGTGTATGGCTAATTCATTGATAGTTGAAAGTAATTTAAACCATAAAGCAAAAATTAAAATCAAAGGTAAAAATAATTTGAATAATAATAAAGAGATAACTTAGCTGTTGATTGCTCTGATATGGTTGACAGTCGGAGGTGACCTCAAGGTTAACCCTGAAAAACTGGAACTGCAGGCTCTGAAGCGTTGAATTAATCCACGCATGCACGCACAAGCTATGATGTTTGCAAAAGAGTCCAATGCTCACGATGACAGTACCTCGCAAAAACCAGGAAATAGTAGTAATAATACATAAAAATGACGATAATAACTAACAAATTTAATCGACAAAAAGAATAAAAGACATCTAAGAACTTATTAAGTTCTACAGAAAAATTGACACTTAATTAAAATATAATTTTAATATTTCTAATGTTAAAAGAGAGAAAAATAAAAAATCTAATTAAAAATATATTTTTGGTATTTATATATTAAAAGAGAAAATGAAAAGTCTAAATCAAAAATATATTTTATTGAAGATATATACACATTAGTGATTTAATTCTAATCACATAGATAGTAAAAAACTAAGTATATGAACCTCTCACTCTCCTTTTAATGTGTTCACGTTTTTTTTTTTAACATTTTAAAATAAGAGATGCTGGTAAGAATATTTGACTTTTCAACATTGCTTATTACCAATTAAAAGCTGACATGTGGCAATTAAAATTAAAATAAAAAAGAAAAGAAGAATCCAACAACATGGCATGATGTCAGTGGGAGAAACCAGCAAAAACCAAATCTCGTATCTCTTCCTCTTTCTTTATCGACACAACCTTCTCTTCTCTTTCTATGTAACAAGAACAAATCTCTTATATCTTAGTTGCAAACACCAATTAAAGTAAGAATTAACATCAAACTCAAAGCAAAATTAAGGTGTGGGTTTAAAGAAAACTTAAAGAGAATAACAAGCTTTGGATTGAAATTACCGATCGGAGACGGGCGTAGCTAAGATTTGACGATGGAGGTGACAGTGGCGGGCGTCGGCTGCGCGTGAGGGAGAGATCGACGGCGGATGGGTGGTCGACGGCGGATGTTTGCAATTACCGGACCGTGGCTGTAGCAATGTCGACGTCAAGATGGCGTTAATGGCGGTATCGGGACTGTTGCCGTTTGCAGCTGCGAGCGGAGGAGTGAGGCGGAGTAGTCGGAACTTGCATCCGCGGCTGTTCACGATTTACGCAGGGACTGAATGTGTTCGTCGGCGGTTGCATCGGTGATGTCGTTGCTTCTGTGTAGTTGTTAATTTGCAGATTTTCAAGGCAGCTTTGGTATTGAACTTTTGATTCGATCCTGGGAAATTGTTGCGTGAAGTTGTGTTGTTCGGATCGGAGATTACAAATGAGGAAGTGAATTAGCGATGAATTTGTTCGTCCTCCCTTTGCGGTTTCCGCTCTATTGTTTCACTTCTTCCTTTTTTAATTTCTGCAAAAAAAAACAAGAAAAAGATTATGTCAATTGCAATGTTATTAGCTTACGATCCAATTTCTTCTTCATCTTCTAATTTCGGTTTTTGATCCGCCTCTATATTGGTCTTGCTTCTTGGTGTTAATATCGTTTTTATGATTGTTGGCTATAGTAGTAAAAAGGGTTATGAGATTGAGTAGTGTAGTGAAATGTTGGAGAAAATATCACTGTGACGTGAAAAAAAAGTGGCAGACGAAATAGGGTTGGAACAATTAGGATTAGTGATCAAGAGAGAGTTTAAGGTGGATTCGGAATAAGGGTTAGCTCCTCCCCTCCTCAGTTGTGTAAAGGTTGTCCTATTTATAATATACAAAATTAGGTTAAACTTGATGGACCAAAATTAATTAAAAATAACTAAAAGCCCAAATAGAATGAATTATTCTCATTGAGTTTTTATAATTATATTTAACCAATTAAAAAACTAGCCTAAAATGTTAGTAACAACTAAAATAAAAAATTAATTGCAAATAAACAAACAAATTTTTTGCGATTTTAAAAAAAGTAAATTAAACGGAAATTAAGTTAGTAACAAATAAAATAAAAAATGTTAATAATGTGACTAGAGCACGGGACCTCGTGCTATTGTACCATTCACGCTCAAATTCTTACCAACTGTGCCAATTCATTTATTCGAAATAAAATGGCGTTTGTAAATATATGAGGGCAAATTTTGAGGTATGACACCCACTGAGTCATAAATGCCAAAAAATTGGGTTTTTAGGTCGACCCGGCTCATTCTTCTACATACTTATGCATACACTTTCATTCTTGCTCCATCTCAAACATTCTCTCTACGGCTAACCCTAAGTCTCCACACTCAAACTCTTCCAAACCTCATCACTTTCACACACCTCATCTCTAACAATGGCTCCAAAATCCAGAAAAGGGAAGGAAATTGCATCCGGCTCTTCATCTCATTCGGTAAGTGCTCTCCCTCTCGTTCATACCGATTGTAAGGAAAACTTTGAAAAATGGCAGATGAAACGGAAAATCATCAAGCAATATGTCTATAAACCTAAGTTAGTCATCGTATAAATATACCCGCAATATTTTCACTATGTTGGAATGTGACGCTCCATATAGTGAAAATACTGTTAGGGCTTTCTATGCTGGGTTACAAAAGGGGGAAGGTTGTTACTTCTGGTTTAAGATGGGGTCACGATCGCACTTTGTTGACAAAAAAGTTTGGGCCAGCATCTTTGGCCTTACCCTTGTGGGAGATGAACTTTGTATAGAGGACGATGATGTTCCGACTAACTATGATCACTTGGCCTACATGAGATCAATCCTCAAAAACCCTTCTGTTATTGACAAACTAAATGAAACAATTACAGCAGGGCACTTAAAGAGAAATCCTAGGCTCTTAAATTGGATCATCTCCAGAATCATTAGACCACGATCGGGAGGATACTCTAGAGTTGAACGAAATGAAATTGTGTTGATGCATCTGCTTCAAAACAGAACGCGTGTGAACTGGCCTAATTTTCTCGCCACCAAGTTCTATGAGGTAAAGCAGAAAACTACTGCTCTATGTTATGGATCGATCATTCAGACAATTGTGAACCATTTTGGTATGAAACTTGATGAAATGTCTTACATTAGGATCAAACCTCCTCAAGAGTTCTCTCAAACAACTTTGACTCTCATGGGCTACCACTGGGATCCGAATAGGCAAGCATACTATCTTATCCAAAAAGGTAATGGAAAAATTATCTACAACTATGATGATCCTGCTGAATTCGGCCACCTTGGAGGTCATGAAGAGGAAGGACATGATCTTGACATGCCTAATGATGATGATCACACCATGGAAGATGTTTCTCATGATGGGGATTCAAATTGGCAATATGTTCCTCCTGAATAGGAGGAAATCCCTTGGGGATACACAGCTCCACCTCCGCCGGATCAATCCAACATCATTTCTATGCTAGAGAACATGCAACTTCTTCAACAACAAAACTTTGAAGCACAACAACTCCAGTTTCAGAATATGCAACAGCTTCAACAAGATCGCTATAATGAACAACAACTTCAGTATGCAAATCTTCATCGCTTGGCTCAAGAGCACAAAAGCGACTTTGAGACCTTTGCCTCAAACCTCACTGAATGACAGAACCGCTTTGAAGAAACAAAAACTAACAGGCATGCTAGTCTAAGTCAAAGCTCCAACATTCTCAACAGATCCGTCCTTGACCTGCTTGAGCAAGTTGAAGAGGATAGACCTCAAGGTTTTCAAAGAGGAAGAGGAAGGCGGGGCAGGCGTTAGAGAGCATGGCATCTCATTAGTTCATATCATTGCATTGCATATTCTCTCAAGTTATTGCATCTTTTATTAATTGAACTTAAGCTTGGTTTGTACTTTTTAATATGCTTGGATCTTCTATTTCTCTACTATTATGTTTTGTAAGATACTGTCCTCTTAAGATTATTCTGTTACCTTCTTCTATTACTCTTTTGTTGTCTATATTTTGATGTTGTCAAAGGGGGAGTAGTCGAGAGTACGGGGGAGCTTAGTACGGAGGAGCTTACGCATACAAGTCTGGGGGAGCTCTCGTCATTCAACCATATGTTTTCCATCATCAAAAAGGGGGAGTATGTAAGTATAAGCCTACACTCACCAAGAATTTTTCGATTCATGGCAAACATCCCAAGTGGACATGGCAAACACCATGAGTGGACAGATATTGAGCCTTAAGTGAATGACAGAAAGAAAGACATGTTTTATGGTATGCAAGGCACTTTAGGTCGACCCATACACACCCTAGGTCGACTCAAACTATGGCAAATAAACAAGATTCACCTCTGTCCCCTTTAGGTCGACTGAACAAAGTAACTAGGTCGACCTAAACTGAAGAAAACCCACAGAACTCAAATTCAACTGTCATTAGGTTGACCCAAAGCACATGTAGGTCGACGCAACTGGACACAAACAAGAATGTGGTGAATCTGCCTCACTTAGGTCGACCTATTACCTCAAAATCTGCCAAAATGATGCGCTTCAGCTATCCTTGGTTTGCTGCTCCTATTTAAATCATTTTCTGATAATTATTCTTCCTGAACACCAACAACTGAAAGATACACAAAGGCTTCTCATCTTCGTTCTTCTTCTCAACTCCAACACAATTACACACAATCATTCTTGCGTTGAGAGTTTGCGATCAAGATTGATAACGTCCATGGAAAGGAATTGAAGGTTCCTAGTGGGTGAAGATTTGTGGGATTTTTGGTGAATAAAATATGCGGATTTTGTTCTCCAAGATAGGTGAATTTTGGGGGTTTTTATCAAGAGACTTCATTAAAGATTCAACTGAGTGTGAAGATTGAAGAACAAGGGTTCGAGCAATTCAAAACACTACAGAATGGGAATCAAAGTGAAGCTCTTGGAAGACACTTGATCTGGCTCAAGATTAAGGGGAAGAAGATTCAAAGGATCAACATATTCGGTTTATCGTTACCGCTTTGTTATCTTCTTTGTATAAACTGTTTTCAATCATAATCAAAGACATCCCAATTCCCGTTTGGAATTGGGGGCAGATGTAGTCGTAGCGAGGACGATCGACGAACTGCCTGAACAAATATCGTGTTCTTATCACTTTTATCTTTTCGTTTACGTTTCGCTTATTTCTGGTCATAATTGCAAATTGATCAAAGCTTCAAGTGTTAAACTTGTGTGATAAGATTCTGCATAAACACCACAAGTCACCACACCTTGAATCATAATCAATTTGGACATTATCACCAAGTGTTTGATATATTGCTTCAACTATTATCAAGTCATTGCAAACAAGTTAATCAAGCAAGTAGTTAAACGATCTATATTAGCTTAACCGATTGATTCTCTAAGCGGTCTTTCATCGTTAATCCTTAACTATTTTGTGGTTTAATCACATATCTGATTCTTTCAATAGTGGTTCGGAATAGACGCGAGTCGATCCCAAAACGCTTTCGCCTAAGTTTAAGATAAATCCGAAAAATTCTGAGGCATCTATTCACCCCCCTCTAGATCCTTAAGCCTAGCGTCTAACACAAATAAGAGGCGGAAGCAGTTCTCATAGTCGCAACAACGAGGAGTGATTATTATGCACTGAGGACACTGCAAATTCTAAGTGTGGGGGAGTCGTATTACTTTTAGTATTTTTATTTCCTTTATTTCCTTTGTTGCAATATTTTTCCCATTAAATAAAAACATATTTATGTGCCTTTAAGTCTTATATGCATATTTTCGTGTTTATTAGAATTTTTCCATTTTCTTGAGCCATAACAAAAAAAAAATTCAAACGATAAATGCATAACTCCAGATGTTCGGAAGTACGAAGCCGCTTACTTATAAGATATATAGGAAACTAGAGTAAAATTTGAGACAATACTATTACCGTCTCGACACTCTAAAACCCCCAAGTATGCATTACCGATTTGAGTAACCATTATACCGAAACCATAAACTTTAGTTTTGAAGTAACCCTTATTAGTTTATCCAGCAGTCGACACCGTCTTAAACACAAACTACGCAGAGAGTTGATGAATATAAGTGTATGATCCACTTAATAAAATTTCTTATATGCTTCAATGCCAATGGAAATGTACCAACTAAGTCAGGTGACCCTCACCCGGTCATTTAACCCAACGGTTACAAATCCTAAATATTCAATAAACTCATTGTTGGTTGGTTCAGAAGATATCTGGTACTGAACTTGGTAGGAAGAACTACGGTTCGATTCCCGGCAATCCACAACTGAGCGTTAAAGGAGTATACCACATAATTGTGCCAGAACTCCAAACTTAAGGATCATAGTCACTAACCGGCTGCTCTGCTAGGTGTGTGTGAAGATAATGGGCTTAATGTGATTGCGCGCGAATGAAATGGGTAAAACAAAACGAAAAGAATAAGGCTAAGCTATGATAGCATGATTCGGATTGGTGCGCATACAAGGAGTTGTTTAGTGTCGCTACTGTACTTTTATTGTCGAGATTTGTCTCATAGGTTTCCAACAAAAACACTCCGTGGCCAAGTACAACTCGAACGATGTGGCGAACCTGCATTTAATTTTTATTGTCCAACTGTTCTCATCTGATTATTCGCTTGAGGACAAGAAAAGGTTCAAATATGGGGGAGTTTGATAACACGAATTTATATGATATATTTAGCTTAATTTCCATAAATATTATTAGCATTCTCATTTAATTATGTTATTTTATTATGGTATTATGCGGGTATTTTCCTTTGTTTCAGGTAATGTGTCTACGCGAGCATATTTGTGAAAAGAAGAAGAAACAAAGCAAAATTGACCCGTTTTTATTAAAGAGAAGTGAAAAGAGGTGCAAAGGAGATCTGGAGGTGCAAATATACAAGGCCCAAATGACATGGTGGAAGCTCAGCCCACGTGGGAGCTGAAACTCCCACTAGTCAAAGGGAGACGCCCGTCTCTAAGGGCTCTTGGCCACGTCACAAGAAGGGAGACGCCTGTCTCAAAGGGCTCTTGGCCACGTCACAAGAAGGGAGACGCCCGTCTCCATGCTCTCTAGAATTTCTCCACTTGAGACGCACGTCTCCAAGTGTGTGCCAAGTCAACTTCACAGAGTTGAGACGCACGTCTCCAACTCAGTCAAAAATAGGGTACGTGAAACCCGGATAAAAGGCACAACATGAAGAAAATTGACGTTACTACTCAGCTATAAAAGGGAACTGATAATTCATTATCAGGGTCTGAGTTTTTGCACCAGTATTTTTATTCTTGCTTTTATTGCTTTCCATTAATTTACTTTCCAGCAATTTCTATTCCCTTGTTCTTTTCTCACAACAATTTCTACACCGGAAATTGTTGTGAACCTTCAATAGATCTAACCTTACGTTAGATTTAGTTTTAATTCCTTGTTTTTTATTATTTACGCCGAATAATTTCTGAAGAACGATCCAACCGACCTGTGGTGGAAGTTCAAGTACTCGAAGATTTCAAGCTTTATTTAATTCAGATTTATATTATTCAGGTTTCTATTTACCGCTTTAATTATTGTTATTGCATGATATATTGTATGCCAATTAATATGCCTAAGATTATGAATCGAATTTATTTATGCATGTTTAACCGCATCAATATGTCTGGCTAATTTAATTAAGATATCGGTATGTAAAGTAATTTAACCATAGGGATCCGAAATAAGTTGGCTTAAATATATTTTATTAAAAGTCACTCGTTTCTGGTTTTGTGTCTAATTGAATATGCTAAAGTTATAAAATCAATAGAGCGAGAGTTTGAGATTTTAGAACTGATAAAAGTTAAAATCAATAGAGCAAGAGTTTGAGATTTTAGAAATGATAAAAGTTAAAATCAATAGAGCGAGAGTTTGAGATCTTTAACTGGATATTAGACATAGAACATTAGTTTTAAGGACAGCAAGAGCGTATTAAAACCAATTAGAATTTATTTATTTTCAAAAATTGTTTTTAAACCCGACGCGGGACAGCGAGAGCGTACGTTAGGGAATACTAGCATGATCCGAGTCAACAGAGCGAGAGTTTGAGACTAGGAGATTTAGATAAATAACCTCTTCATGAAATGAGAATTTTATCAACTGTGGTGTTTTCAAAAAGCTTTTCTAAGTCTAATGGGATGGTGAGAGCATACATTATGAGTTAAGATAGTAGTCTAAATCAACAGAGCGAGAGTTTTAGAGGAGGACTTTTAAATGACATAGTTAATAGAGATTTTTTAATTAAATGAGAACCATAGCCAATGGAACTTCGGATCACCTAAGTTAGACGAAATAGATACTGATATCTGTTTATTATTATATTCTTAGAATTAAGATTTTAATTTTCCCTTTAGAAACAACCAAAGTATCCTAAGCCTTAGCTTTACATAGTAACCTTAGATAACGGTAGGTCGATTCATAGTCCCTATGGATTCGATATCTTTTAAAACTACACGACATGACTGTGCACTTGCAGTCATCAGATTAATAGACACGTAAAGTCACGATCACACATAATAACACACGGGTTTGTGTTTTGCCATCTCTGCAGCTTCAGCCCTGTCATCGTCTTCAAATTCAGTTTCCTGGTTATACTCATATGGTAAAAGAGACACCACATTGCAATTCATGTTCAATGATAAAACTCCATCAGAATCGAAGTCGTCCGTAAGCATATCCTCTTCTCTTATTTGTTCCTTCTGGACCCTTTGGTTTTCTTTCTTGTCTTCAGAAGGAAACAACTTCCTTCCCACTGGAGGCTTTCTTGAGTGATTTATACATGGAATAGCCTTAGTGTTGCTGGATTCTCCAACTTCAGCCGAAACTGTCTCCCTTTCTGCTTTCCTCAATCTATGTTGCCTCCTCCACTAGGATCTCGACATAGGGTTTTTACCTTTGTAATTTCCCAATTTGACAGCCTCCCTTTCTGATGCCTGGAATTTCTTCATATAAGCCCAGGATGTTCTCCCTCCATCGTCGAAATTCCTCCACTTGCCTTTCTTTGATCCCACCTGAGTCCACTTGTCCTCTGGGATCTCTGCTGGCAATTTGAAGGTGACTCTCCTAGCCTTTGGGTGGGGGCTATCTTGTCTTCTTGGGACCCCTCTTTTGTCAATTATGTACATGTATGGATTGCCCCTGCATGCATCCTGTAACTCGGTGAACTGACTTTAATTTTTAATATGCAACAATGTTGCGGTGAGCATGAGTCGCCACCGACTTTTATTTTGTCCAATGTTAGGAAAGGTAAAAAGTACAGAAAAAGACCTTTTTTGAAAGAAAACGGGCTCGGGGGGTAAGTTATGAAAAGGGAAGGTGCAAGCACCCTTTTCATCCGTAGTTATCTACGGGCTCTTAATTTGCTTAGCTCATGTTTGTTTTGTTTGATTTGAGTTGAAAAGGGACATAAGGACTTTAGCGTAAATGCGTAGCCTTAGTCTTTGAAAAAAAGTATTGAAAAGATGTTTTTTAATCGAGCTAGGCATATTAAGAGCGCTACCCTAAACAGTCAGTCTTTTTCTATACCTTTTAAAATTCCTAGGATTATCCGTACTATGTAGAAGTAGGAAATCCTTGTTTATATTGGACGTGCGGGTCATCGAAGGGTCATCGAGGTCGTTTTGAAGGCAACAGATAGAGGTACCTTTAGCAATATTCGAAGGGACAATCATTGTTTCGTAGGCAACCATCTGAGGGACTAGATCATATTATTGTAGGCAACATCGTGGGTCATCGAGGGGCTTATGATCTTTACAATGATTTTTAATCAAGGGACTTTGCTAATTGGTAACTCTATATTCGAGGGACACGACCTTTTAATCGAAGGCAACCGAAGAGGGGCGTACCCTAGAGGTGAGTGTGTGAATAAGTAATAATAGTGTGTAGTTTTCGATTATTTATCTTGAGTTAGGTTAGCTAGCGTTTGATCATTAGTCTTGCCATACAATCCTAAGCATACATCTAAATAGATATAGGAGTGCGGAAAGTAAAGGCAGAAAATAAATCCTACGCTATTACATGGCTTCGGGGATTAGGGATACATAACCAAAATTGGGGGTGCGGAAAGTAAAAATGTGCGGAAAGCAATAATATATACAAAAATAAAAAAATCATAATCATCCGTCAAATAGCCCAATGCCTCACAGTGGTGATACCTCACAAAAACGAGAAAGTGTTAGTACGGATATGTATAGAATGATGCATGAATAAATGGCGAAAAATACTAAACAAATATTAACAAAAGAAAATATAAAAATAAGCATGTTAAATCTAAAAAGAAATTAAACTACATATTTTTGTATTTTTCAATATTCAAAACAAAACTAATTAATTATCATTTTTGTTTTTTTTATTACGAAAATAAATCTAAAATCATTTTTTTGAATTTATTTTATTTAGTGAAAATCTAAACTAATTAATCAAACTTAATTAAGTTAATAAAAAACCTAATAAAATTATACTAACTAATCTAAAAGACTAATGCATGAAAAGATTTTTTTATTTGAAACAAAAATGATCATATTTAGAGTTTTTTAGAAAAAACTTGTTAAGATGCATCTAGTAAAAAAGAAATGAATTAGCAGCATTCTTTGATTTTTTTGCTGTCTAATGTGACATAAAAACAAATAACCATTATAATACCCAAAATTAATTTACCAGCAGCCCAACATATAATATACTTATAAACGTAACAACTAAAATATATAGAGACAAAAAAAATGCAGCAAAACCCCTTTTACTATTTAGAACAAACAAATGATAATTAAAAATAATAAGGGGTGTTTTCAAGCCATCAAAAAATAAATAAATAAATAATGAAATAATGAAATACCATGTGAGAACACAACACCACATATTCTTTCTCTCTGGACCAAAACCAACAAAACCCATTGAATTAAACCATAAATTATCTCTCTCCCATAAATTATCTTCCAAACAAAACACAGCATATTCCCTCTTTATCTGTAACCCACATATACATATATATGACAATCAAGAACAACAATCCCACATCAATTATATCAAAACAAACGAAACATGAAGAAATGAATATAGATCTGTACCTTAATGCTCCCAATGGCGGCGGTGAGTTGTTTCCGTCGGAGGATCTGAAGGGTGTCGTCGGAGCCGTTCGCAGTGATGCCGGAATCGTATGGTGGTGCTGCCATGTGTGAATCCATCGGGTTGTTACGGTGAAGATGCCGAAACGGAGGTGATTGAAGATCCGAGGGAGATCCGACGTTAGGGTAGTGCCGACGTGTCGACGTCGTGGCTGGACTCTGTTGTTGTCGTCGTCGATTCCCGATCTTCCTCTGTTCTTTGACTGATCTTCTTCCACCTTTGCTGCATTTTTTCTTGATAACCTGTAAAAGCATGAGAAAACAATAACAGTAATGGAAAGCACGTGATTTGCCCTTTAATTCTTCTTTCTGTTTTTTATTCAATATTTTGTTGTTGATAGTTTGGATATGGGTGTTGTGTTGAAATTGAATTGAAATACATTTTGAAAAGGTTTGTGTTATGTTGTATGAGATTATGAGATTATGATAATGTGAAGGTGAGAGGAAGTTAAAGGTTTTGAATGGTGTATACAGTGATCGAAGAGAAACATGAATGAGAGTTTTGTGAATAAGGATTTTTATTGTTATGGTGATGGATCATAGTTTTGGTTGAAGGATTATTGGGCGAAACTGTGAGAAGGTTATGGTTTTGGTTGTTTTACTGTAAGAACCTTGTGTGGGAAGGGATGTGAAGATTGGCCTAGTGATATTGGAATCACTTCGAGAATGTGATGAGTGGTAGTGTGGGATTTTGTACGTGGCTGTGAGGTGAAAAGGTGTCTACAGTACGGCTCAGAGTCTCCGCCCATAAGGGTTGGATAGCTGTCTTATTTATAATGAAGAAGATTAGGTTAAATTATAAAAGGCAAATGATTAAAACAAAAATTAGAATTTATGATGAATTTAACATTAAAAATATTTGTTTTGATTTTTTCTATATATGTAGAGAAAATCAAATCAAACACTTTAGTGTTAATTGATTTGTATCAAAAACTACTATTTTTTCTTTTTTTTTTTCTTTTTATGATTTTTTTGATATTTTCTATGAATAAAAATGGAAAAAGTGAAAAATAATATTTTTTAAAATACCTAATTAATAAAATACGAAAATTAATTTAAAATAATAAAAAAAATACAATTTTGTGATTTTTGAAAATAATTTAAAACAGAAATAAAATTAGTAACAAATAAAAGGGAAAAATGTCAAAAGTGAGATTTGAACCCGGGACCTTGTACCTACAAACCTTACTTCCTTAACAATTGTGCTATATTACTTATTCGAAATAAAAAGTCAATTGAAAATATATTAAGCATCGGTAAGCATTTTGCTATTTATTAAAATATAATAATTTAAGAGTAAACTATTATATTTTAAAATAGACTTTAAATCAAATATTTATAAAATTCAGGATGTCAATGTAAATGAACCCAAAATTTTATAAAAATCCAATTTTGAAAATATTTCTGAATTTTTGAAAAGTGTGGGCAAATTTTGGGGTATGACAGCTGCCCCTGTTCAATCTTCTTAAACCTGAGGATGTAGATTGGCTTGTGTGCCTATCGGAATCTGAAGGTGGAAGAGGATTGAACACTAGAATACCCAGAAATTTGCCCTTGTTGATGGAGGGACTTTTGTATGAGATGGGCTTAAAGATGCCATCCGGATATTGACAGAAAATTGTCTGAGATGGGCTTAAAGATGCCATCCAGGTGTGTCGAGAAGATGTATGATGGAGATGGGCTTGAAGATGCCATCTGACTTGATGTACTTAAGAGTCAGAACGTGTCGTACGTTAGACTGTTTCTGAGGAAAAGACCTAGGTTGAGTCGTACGTTAGACTGGGTCTAGCTTGCATCAGCAGATGTCTGGAAAACCGTGCGTTAGGTTGAAGAAATGAGTCGTGCGTTAGGTTGAAGGAATGAGTTGTGCGTTAGGTTGGGGGATAAGTCGTGCGTTAGACTGATCCCCTGTGTTGATCGTGTCATTACCGTTCGTAGTAGATGAATTAGATCTTTGGAGAGTTGGTCGTGTCAGCACCGTTCGTAGTAACTGAATTAGACTTTGGAAGATGATCGTGTCTACACCGTTCGTGATGATGGAATTAGATCTCTTTAAAGGTCGATCGTGTCAGCACCGTTCGTAGTAACCGAATTAGATCTTAGAGAGATAATCGTGTCTACATCGTTCATGATGATAGAATTAGATTCTCTTGTCGTGTCAGTACCGTTCGTAGTAACTGAATTAGACTGGGAAGGTAAGTGATCGTGTCTACACCGTTCGTGATGATAGAATTAGATCTCTGGGAGTTGACCGTGTCAGTACCGTTCGTAGTAACCGAATTAGATCTTTGAAAATGACCGTGTCATTACCGTTCGTGGTAAATGAATTAGATCGAGCGTTGACCGTGTCAGTACTATTCGTAGTAACTGAATTAGATCTTTGAAAATGATCGTGTCATTACCGTTCGTGGTAAATGAATTAGATCTTCGAGCGTTGACCGTGTCAGTACCGTTCGTAGTAACTGAATTAGATCTTGGAAGGTTGGAGATTTCGTTCATTTGTCTGTGCCTGTATCCTGCAATAGGTATAGCTATGCAATGTCATGATGCATGTATTATGTAATGAGTCCCTCAGAATAAAAGAGAAACTTTGCATGTTATGTATGAGTTCATTATGAGGTAATGCATGCAGTGAATGAATATGTTTATGACATATGATATGTGAATATGATTTATGTTGTCTTGTTTTGAGAAAATAAATCTCTATGTCCTTGTAATTTTGTTGTCTGATCTTGTTTTTAAGATGCTCAACTGGGGGTTTATCATTTCTGCTTGGGGATAATCAGTAACTTGATGTTCCCTGATTGGGGATTAGAGATATTAATAAACCATGTTGGAGAAGAGCAAAGTGTTGGAGAACTGGTAGTGTTGAAGATGTAAACTCTGTTGGGGAGTCATGTCTTTGTCGGGACGAGTATGTTTGAAGATATCTTCTTAATGATTACTCGGTGGGGATATGATCTTGTGAAATCGGAGCTGTGGGAAGGCATGGATGCCTTGAACATTGCCCCCAGTATTGTAGTAACTACCATTCGATTTAGGACACCCTACTGAGTATTGATCAAGCTGTCAAACTGGACTTGCATAGATTTGCCCCAGTTAGTAGGGACTTCGGAAAGATTCGCCTCGCGAGGACTTTATGAGATGTGCACTATGGGCGTCATGCCCCTCGTAATCATTGGCCCAGGACAATGCCCCATGTTGATTGGAAATAGACTAAGATTTACTTGGATACATGCCCCTGATTGTTTTTTGCATCTTTGAGAGATTCTCGGAATCTTGACTTGATTGCCCCTGATGAATGAGATATGTCATGCCCCTTGTATATACAAGCTTTTGACTGACTGAGTCGGGCGTACGAGACGTCTCTGCAGCTTTATCTATCGGGGGACTTTCTGATATTCGTGCTATCATAAGCAACATGCCCCTGTATCATGAACTTAGGAATCATGCCTCTGGTTGATCAGGGTTGGAGGTAATTCTAGTTGTGCTTGGGTGAAGGCTCCTGGTAATTTCAGCAGTTTTGAGAGATCCTTTGAATCTTGGCTTGATTGCCCCGAATATCTGAACGCTTAGTCCATGGGGTATTTCAACCGTTTTTGTGACCCTAAGGGTGGTTATAATTTGAGATGTTCATGCTCGAACTCAACGGAGTTCCGAAGACAACTTGTCCCTTGAGAGGGTTAAACTTTTCATCTGCAGCTCATGATGGAAGTTTTCCTGGTGTCAAGTACTTGTTCATATGCAAAGAATGTTTAGTATGAGAAATATAAATCTAATGCAAAGTTCATGTTTGTCTTGAAATATATTTTTTTTGAAAGGATGTCAAAACATCGATTTTTGTGAAAAGTGGCGTGATACCAACTCAAATGTTTTAGCAAAACTCCTAGGAGTCGGTTTACCGTTTTCTCGTTATAGTATGCTTTCGAATTAACCCTGCTTCAATTAGGACTTTTGAGGGTTGTAACGTGGCCAGGTTAATGGTTTTAGAAAAAAAAAAGATATATAGGCTCAAAATTTATTGGTGCCAACCCCCTTCGTGATGTTCTCCAACCTAAGTTCAGTTAACTTGACGCGAGCATTCATCCTTCAAGAAGAGCTTGAGACGTACGATTGAGGAGTTGATGTGGTGTTTGGACATGGCAGTCATTTACCTTATATTCTTGGTGTCTGATCACACGATCTTGAATTTATAGACACACGAATTTGCCCCTTTTGTTGAGGATCTTTTTTGTTTTCCTAACTTTTGCCTGGACAAATTCTTTTGAATTCTGAGTTTGAAGTCCAGCGGGATGCCCTAACTTTTGCCTTAGTCATTTGTTTTCAAGTTATTGACTTAGCGGGCTTTCTTTTCTCTTTTTTTTTATTCGTTCTTTTTATTATAATTTTTTTTTGAGCAAGTCGTATGATCCTGAGACGTCTTTGATTTGTTGGAAAGATTGTGACTGCCTCATTTCTTGGTCGACGAGGGATAATCGTTGTTGTATCGTCATATTTGACCTCTTGTTGCGCGAGGGATGACCATTGCGGTCTCGACTTTTCCTCAACCATTGTTGTATCCTTATATGCGTGCTCCTGATGAATTTTGAATGCTCAACCAGGTTAACTGAACACTACCCTGCCCCTAGGTTAAATGTGAGGGTTTTTCGTATAGAAAAGAAACTCCTACTTCAAGGCTCAAAGGGGTTGACAAGGGATTAACTTCCTTATATCTCCAGTGTTTGGGAATTTGAAACAATGCCTGTACATCATCAACAGGGTTTTACTCGAAAGCACACCATTTGAGATTATTGGTATTATGCGTTCGTCATTCTCCCTTCAGAGTCATCATGCTTTATCACTGAGAGTTTGGTATCACAAGCAAATAAAAACATATTAGAGCGAGAACGAATGAATTTTTTCAAGACAAACATATCCAATGCATCATTATTATAGTTCAAAAACAAACAAGTATTACATATAGACAGTATTGAACAAGAACAAGAAAGATTACGCATGAAAATGCATGAGAAATTACGAATTGCCAACATTGAGGAGATTTTCTCCGTATGGACTTATTGCTTCAGAAGGTCCATTGAGTCGAAGGAGAACTTCAAATTTGGCCTGCAGGTGTGAATATGATAGCCTTTGCATCAATCAGGTCTTGTACCTTATCTCGGACTAGTTGGCAATTATCGATCGACTGACCAAGTTCCCCAGAGAGGAAATCAAACCAAGTGTTCGTATCTGAACTACAGATTACTTCTAAGAAGAAGATTCTGACGAAGCCACAAAGGAGTTGTAAGTATCAAGCTTTAGGGATTTGAGGCAGAAAATGATAAGCTCGTTGTCTGGAAACCTGTTATGCAATGTTTTCAAGGATCTTTCTGGAACCCAATTTGCAACATTGAAATGTAGTTGCAGCTTTGTTGAAGAACTACGACTTCCATCTTTGAACGTCCTTCTTTAAGAATCAGGCTCACCATATCCAGTGGGTCATAGCCTCTGATTCGGGGTATGGTACTTTTGAGCTTAAAAGCATGTGGCTAAAGGAAAATAAATCCTCTTGCCCCTTGATAGGAACTGTACCCTTGAGTTTGAAGGCATCTGGCTAGAGGAAAATAAATCCTCTTGCCCCTTGTTAGGAATCTGGCTCTTGATGATGGCACCTGGAATTGCGCACCCAAAATACTTGAGATCCTTGAATAAGGTTAGTTAGGTGATGAGGACGAGTAGGTCCTACAAAGAGTTCAAGTTGTTAGCGTACACACAAATCCTGCAAGGAATTCAAGCGGTTAGCGTACACACAAATCCTGCAAGGAAACCAAACGGTTAGTGTATAAACAAATCCTGCGAGGAAACCAAACGGTTAGGGTATAAACAAATCCTGCGAGGAAACCAAACGGTTAGATAATGAACACAAACAAGTCACACAAGCAGCCTTAGGTTTAAAGGCTTGCATGAAGTCCAAAGGTAAGTACCCTCCCCACTGAAGTTTAGTTGGTTCAACCTGTCCTAGATAAAGATCGGGTTCTATGGTGCTCATCTCGACGATCGTTCTCGAAAGCATTATCTCAGTCAGCACTCGGGTGGCTGACCGAAAACATCTTGAAAGATTGATCTCAATGAGTGTAGCTTCGAGTATCAACCAGCTTCGGTCAAGGTCCAAAGCCGGCCATCTCGCTACTTCTTAATAGGCCAAAGTCAAGTTCAACTAGGGTTCTAAGGGCAAATTAGTGCTTCACGACACTACATGGTAGCCTAATGTCTCCTCGATCATGTTCAAGGGCCATCAGAACCAACCAAAGTGTCACACTAACGGTGGCCACCAGATCAACCATATCGGGACGAGCCGTACAGTCTCCTTGGTCTATTGCCACATACCTAAGGTACACTAGATCCGGGTGTAGGATCTTTCACACAAGTAAACCCAAACAATACCTTTAAAAATAAAGCACACAAAACAAACAATTGAGAACATTTATAATGAACTAAGCCCTAAGGTAAACCCCTCTTAAAAATATATCCCCAGCAGAGTCGCCAGTTCTGTAACTCGGTGAACTGACTTTAATTTTTAATATGCAACAATGTTGCGGTGAGCATGAGTCGCCACCGACTTTTATTTTGTCCAATGTTAGGAAAGGTAAAAAGTACAGAAAAAGACCTTTTTTGAAAGAAAACGGGCTCGGGGGGTAAGTTATGAAAAGGGAAGGTGCAAGCACCCTTTTCATCCGTAGTTATCTACGGGCTCTTAATTTGCTTAGCTCATGTTTGTTTTGTTTGATTTGAGTTGAAAAGGGACATAAGGACTTTAGCGTAAATGCGTAGCCTTAGTCTTTGAAAAAAAGTATTGAAAAGATGTTTTTTAATCGAGCTAGGCATATTAAGAGCGCTACCCTAAACAGTCAGTCTTTTTCTATACCTTTTAAAATTCCTAGGATTATCCGTACTATGTAGAAGTAGGAAATCCTTGTTTATATTGGACGTGCGGGTCATCGAAGGGTCATCGAGGTCGTTTTGAAGGCAACAGATAGAGGTACCTTTAGCAATATTCGAAGGGACAATCATTGTTTCGTAGGCAACCATCTGAGGGACTAGATCATATTATTGTAGGCAACATCGTGGGTCATCGAGGGGCTTATGATCTTTACAATGATTTTTAATCAAGGGACTTTGCTAATTGGTAACTCTATATTCGAGGGACACGACCTTTTAATCGAAGGCAACCGAAGAGGGGCGTACCCTAGAGGTGAGTGTGTGAATAAGTAATAATAGTGTGTAGTTTTCGATTATTTATCTTGAGTTAGGTTAGCTAGCGTTTGATCATTAGTCTTGCCATACAATCCTAAGCATACATCTAAATAGATATAGGAGTGCGGAAAGTAAAGGCAGAAAATAAATCCTACGCTATTACATGGCTTCGGGGATTAGGGATACATAACCAAAATTGGGGGTGCGGAAAGTAAAAATGTGCGGAAAGCAATAATATATACAAAAATAAAAAAATCATAATCATCCGTCAAATAGCCCAATGCCTCACAGTGGTGATACCTCACAAAAACGAGAAAGTGTTAGTACGGATATGTATAGAATGATGCATGAATAAATGGCGAAAAATACTAAACAAATATTAACAAAAGAAAATATAAAAATAAGCATGTTAAATCTAAAAAGAAATTAAACTACATATTTTTGTATTTTTCAATATTCAAAACAAAACTAATTAATTATCATTTTTGTTTTTTTTATTACGAAAATAAATCTAAAATCATTTTTTTGAATTTATTTTATTTAGTGAAAATCTAAACTAATTAATCAAACTTAATTAAGTTAATAAAAAACCTAATAAAATTATACTAACTAATCTAAAAGACTAATGCATGAAAAGATTTTTTTATTTGAAACAAAAATGATCATATTTAGAGTTTTTTAGAAAAAACTTGTTAAGATGCATCTAGTAAAAAAGAAATGAATTAGCAGCATTCTTTGATTTTTTTGCTGTCTAATGTGACATAAAAACAAATAACCATTATAATACCCAAAATTAATTTACCAGCAGCCCAACATATAATATACTTATAAACGTAACAACTAAAATATATAGAGACAAAAAAAATGCAGCAAAACCCCTTTTACTATTTAGAACAAACAAATGATAATTAAAAATAATAAGGGGTGTTTTCAAGCCATCAAAAAATAAATAAATAAATAATGAAATAATGAAATACCATGTGAGAACACAACACCACATATTCTTTCTCTCTGGACCAAAACCAACAAAACCCATTGAATTAAACCATAAATTATCTCTCTCCCATAAATTATCTTCCAAACAAAACACAGCATATTCCCTCTTTATCTGTAACCCACATATACATATATATGACAATCAAGAACAACAATCCCACATCAATTATATCAAAACAAACGAAACATGAAGAAATGAATATAGATCTGTACCTTAATGCTCCCAATGGCGGCGGTGAGTTGTTTCCGTCGGAGGATCTGAAGGGTGTCGTCGGAGCCGTTCGCAGTGATGCCGGAATCGTATGGTGGTGCTGCCATGTGTGAATCCATCGGGTTGTTACGGTGAAGATGCCGAAACGGAGGTGATTGAAGATCCGAGGGAGATCCGACGTTAGGGTAGTGCCGACGTGTCGACGTCGTGGCTGGACTCTGTTGTTGTCGTCGTCGATTCCCGATCTTCCTCTGTTCTTTGACTGATCTTCTTCCACCTTTGCTGCATTTTTTCTTGATAACCTGTAAAAGCATGAGAAAACAATAACAGTAATGGAAAGCACGTGATTTGCCCTTTAATTCTTCTTTCTGTTTTTTATTCAATATTTTGTTGTTGATAGTTTGGATATGGGTGTTGTGTTGAAATTGAATTGAAATACATTTTGAAAAGGTTTGTGTTATGTTGTATGAGATTATGAGATTATGATAATGTGAAGGTGAGAGGAAGTTAAAGGTTTTGAATGGTGTATACAGTGATCGAAGAGAAACATGAATGAGAGTTTTGTGAATAAGGATTTTTATTGTTATGGTGATGGATCATAGTTTTGGTTGAAGGATTATTGGGCGAAACTGTGAGAAGGTTATGGTTTTGGTTGTTTTACTGTAAGAACCTTGTGTGGGAAGGGATGTGAAGATTGGCCTAGTGATATTGGAATCACTTCGAGAATGTGATGAGTGGTAGTGTGGGATTTTGTACGTGGCTGTGAGGTGAAAAGGTGTCTACAGTACGGCTCAGAGTCTCCGCCCATAAGGGTTGGATAGCTGTCTTATTTATAATGAAGAAGATTAGGTTAAATTATAAAAGGCAAATGATTAAAACAAAAATTAGAATTTATGATGAATTTAACATTAAAAATATTTGTTTTGATTTTTTCTATATATGTAGAGAAAATCAAATCAAACACTTTAGTGTTAATTGATTTGTATCAAAAACTACTATTTTTTCTTTTTTTTTTTCTTTTTATGATTTTTTTGATATTTTCTATGAATAAAAATGGAAAAAGTGAAAAATAATATTTTTTAAAATACCTAATTAATAAAATACGAAAATTAATTTAAAATAATAAAAAAAATACAATTTTGTGATTTTTGAAAATAATTTAAAACAGAAATAAAATTAGTAACAAATAAAAGGGAAAAATGTCAAAAGTGAGATTTGAACCCGGGACCTTGTACCTACAAACCTTACTTCCTTAACAATTGTGCTATATTACTTATTCGAAATAAAAAGTCAATTGAAAATATATTAAGCATCGGTAAGCATTTTGCTATTTATTAAAATATAATAATTTAAGAGTAAACTATTATATTTTAAAATAGACTTTAAATCAAATATTTATAAAATTCAGGATGTCAATGTAAATGAACCCAAAATTTTATAAAAATCCAATTTTGAAAATATTTCTGAATTTTTGAAAAGTGTGGGCAAATTTTGGGGTATGACACATCCCAACTCTAATTTGACGGAATCCTTTCAAAAGCCTTTGACAACTTTATGTTGTAAGCTACCCCACACCTGGGACACATTGTCGTCCTCGGTTTTTTTCGTGGGATACGAGCTGACTCTTCTTTTATTTTTGAGTTTGGAAAATCAGAGAGTCGCCACCGACTTCTATTTTATCCAATTAAGGAAAGGTTTATAAAAGAAACAGAAAAAGACCTTTAAGAGATTTTGGGTTCGGGGGTAGGTTATACAAAGGGAAGGTATTAGCACCCCTTTGTATCCATGGTTATCCATGGGCTCTTAATTGCTTAGCTCACTTGTTTGAATCATTTGTCTTGCTTTGAAATTCTTGTATGTGGTTTTAAATACCTTTTTAATTTAACTTTGTAATGATCCTTGTGCGGATGTATACAAAGTGTTCTATCTTTCGAAAGATATTTTGAAAAAAAAGATTTTTTTAACTTCGTAATGATCCTTGTTTGGATATATACAAAGTGTTAAATTTTTGAAAGTTTTGTTTTGGAAAAACAGTGATATGTGAAACATTTGTTTTTTTGTTTGATTTTGAGCAAGAAATTAGGAGATCTACCCTAAATTTATAAGGTCCTTTCCTATTTTCTTTTAGAAAATTTTCTTTGACTAGATACAGAAAGAAATTGTTTGAATTGTATTTGAAACAGTAGAATTGATTTTGAAAAGAGTGACAGAGGGATTACCCTGAGAGGTGCAAGTGTGATTGTGTTTTATTTTCAGATATTTTTTGTCTTTGAAATTAGTGATCTAACGCTTCAGTTATTATCTTTGACATAAACGCAGTTTTATATGTACAGAAATTAAAGTGCGAGAATGTAAAATGTGGAAAGTAAATCTACGCTATTACATCAATTTTGCGAGAAATGTAAACTACGTTATTTACATGAATTTGACAACCTATACACTTATCTATGAATTTAAATTGCAATAAGATAAAAGGAGAATATTTTTTGATTTTTGGATGGTTGATTTTAATTAAAATTAATGCATAATTAATTTAATTAAAAGGTTAGGAATTAGAAATAAAATTTAAACCTAAAAGATTAAGTCTAAAATATGTCCAAATTGTGTGTCAATTAATTTTATAATAAAATTAATTTTTTTTTTTGGGATTTTTGAAATTGTTTTGGAAATTATTAAGCTAATTAATCAATAATTATGCAAATAATTATACAAATAATTTAAACTTGAAGAGAAAAATATTCTAAATATGTACAAAATTAGTCTATAATATATAAACTTGATTTAATAAAAAGAAAATATTTTTTCTGATTTTTTGATAGGTTAGAAATAATTAAAAGATGAATATAACAATATTATTTAATTATATAAACAAAATATTTCAATTATGAAGAAAAATAAAATATTTTTGTATCAAAAAATAATATATTATATTATCAACCTAAAAATATTTTTATTATATTTTTTTATTTTTTAAACTATTTTTAAATAATTTTGCAAAGAAAATCAAATAAAATAGAAAATATAAATAAATATAATCTGGTGTGGTGCTATTCAGAGGGAGTATGGTGTGGTTGCGTGTTTATGAGCGTTAGATGAGCTGGTAAGTTGATCTGATGGTTCAGATATTGAGGTACATGGTATGTATGGATAGGAGTGCATCAATGGATTAGTCAGCATTCAAAAGTTCCAGGTGGGACCCATGCGAGTTGACCAGCGAATGAAAAGAAGGGGAAATGCCACGCGAGCGGTCAACAAGTCTTCTTTACTATTCATCATCTTCTTCCTTTTACCTGCGGAATTAGCTGCAGATTTACCTGCGGAATTTCCTGCGGATTTTTCTTCAGATTTCCATGCTTTTGAAAACCTACAAAAACAGCCATGAACCAAAACAAGGGCCACCCAGGTTGACTTAAAATGATCTCCTGAACATGATGGTTGACTTACAAAAGTTCACATACTTGAAAACTCAATAATGGTATATGAGAATTCTTATGTGGAAACTTGCATGTAAGGGTTTAAACCTTTCCCAAACCATCTTGGTAACTTGTTAGAAATATTAGTTTACATTAAAACATGTTAAATTATGAGATACGAAAATTAAAGAAAGTGAATGAATATTTTACTTTTGAAACATGAGTTCTATGAGCATATAGCCATGAATAATGATCCCAACTTACTATATTAGGTCCCAGGAGATGATTAGAATGATTAGTTTGTATTGATAATGGTTGGAAACTAGAAAACGAAAATTACAAAGTTTTGAGATTTTTTTGAGAATTTTGTGAATTTCTTGGCTATTCCTTTGATGGATCTTTGTGTGTCTTTCTACTGAAGTATCCTAAGTAATATATAAGCAATAGAGTGCTGCAAACTTAAGCTAAGAAGCTTTGATTGCTTTTGAACTTTTGGTTTTTTTAATATTAAAAAGTTTGAATTTCTTGACCATGGCTTCATTTTCTTCATCCATCTTGCTCTAGGCCTGCCATGTACCTCTATGCTGCAGAGTTTGGATCAGTTTTGATGGCTCATGCTAAGGACAAAAGCCTTGAATCATTATCTTGCACCATTTCTCTTTTAATTTAACTTTAAATGGAATAAAAAATTAAATTAAAAAAGAAATAAAAATGCCATGGGCCTCAAGTTGGTCGTGGGAGCCCTTAAAAATCATTAGAAACATGTTTGGATCATGAATACTTGGCCTCTTTTGGAAAAAAAACATTTTTGATCAATGTTGGTTTCATTCATTTTCCCAAAAAATAGCCAACTTCAACAAGGCATATCTCCCTCAATTTTGATCATATGAAAGAGTTCTTGTACTTTTTAGAAACCTCAAGATGTCCTCTACAAGCCACTTTGGAGAAGTTATCTTGATGTTATGGCCTTTGACAAAAAACCACTTTTTGTTGACTTTGAAAATGACCTGTAATGTCCTGGCTCATATTTTTCAAATGGTGAGTCCAATGACCATGGGATCAATTTCATTTGAAATATAATTGAATTCCCTTCAAAACAAGCTTTGGTTGGAATTTTTTGATTGAACGAGGAGAGAGTTATGACCGGTCAAAGTTTAGTTGACTTTTTAGGAAAAAAACCCTAATTTTGAAACTTAGGGTTTTGTTGATTTCTGGACTTTTCTTGATGAATTATGATCAACCATTGATCAAATGATGAATATTTTGACAAAATATGGATGTTGACAAAAAAATTCATTTTTGACTGTCTGTTGACTTGTCGGTCAAACTGGTCGTCTGTTGACTGTTTGAGCTGTTGACTGTGCGTCCGAGCGAATTGAAGTTTGAAAATTTGTCTGGTGGTACTTTGAGACATATGGAGGTCCATGAAATCCATTTGAGGTCTCAAAAAACTTGTTCTCCTGAAAAAAAACAAAAACCCTAGTTAGGGACTGTTTGTGTAGGAGACAGTTAAGCGTACCTGATTTTTGTGGAGTGCTGAGTCTCTGCTGATCATGTGATTATCAGAAGACTTCTAGAACAAAAATCTTGGAATTTTGAAATGCAAAATATTGACTTGATTGATGGTACAAAATACGGAGAATCGTGCTGTCAGCAGGTTTGACTGTCAACTGGCTGTCCGGGCATTAACGTAACAGTTAAAGTTAATTTTTTCTTTTTGTTTTTTTGTTGTGTTGATGGTGAAAATTTATTTACCTGAGTTGGTAGAAAAACACAAACATAATAAATAAATAAAATATACTGTACGCGAACGAAATTACCGATAATAATCTTGAAAAATATTTAATGCACAGAAAAATAACTATTTAACTAGCAATAAACACGCATAATATTATCTTGATAATTAAACGACAATACGACAGATAGTATAATATTTAATACTGACAATACAAATATTACATAATATAACGAACAGTACGACAAATAAAATGAACGGTACATTATTTGAAAGCGAAAGATACGACAAACTTTAAAAATGACGATTAAAAACCCATGCTATAAATAACAGCATATAGATGCACGGGAGTGTAAACATTCCAGGTCCGCATTTTTCAGGACTATGCAGACAGAAAAAGGACATGATCACCACCAAAACAGTGATGACCATAAGAAAAAACGTATCCATCCACTTTGCCATTTTTGCCGGGGAAGAAGAGAAAATAATTATGAGGTAGAAATTTGGGAAATGAGTGAAATTTGATGTGAGAATTTATGGAAAAAATGAGGGGTATTTATAGAGTGAAAAGAAGGATAGAGACGTTGGGGAATGAAGTGATACCGTACAAAAAAGGAAAATTTGAGTGGTAGTAGGATTTGAAAGAAAGTGTATGGTAGGGTTTGAAAAGAGAGATGTATAGAATAAAGTTAGGACTTGATTTGAAAGAAAGAGATTTGAAAAGAAAGGAAAAGATTTAAAAATAATAGTATAGTACAAAAATTAGTGGGAAACAAAAACTAATAATAATTTAATTGTTACCAGTACAGTCTGAAGCCCCGGACTTTGCGCCTGCAAAATTTAATTCTGTACCAATTGCGTCAGTATTATTTATCTGAAAATATATCTCAAATAAACAGCATGTGTGAAGTGATAAACAGTACTTAGCGCTTGTGTAAGAATATATTCAACAGCGAACCAAAATACCGTATAAGAAATATTCTAAAAACCGAGTATTCATAAAATCAGGATATTTATGAAATAAAATCCAAGATTATATGAAACTCCCGATTTTTAGACAGAAGTCTGTTGCCTTCTCTCTGAAAAAGATGCGGGCAAATTTTGGGGTATAACAGTTGCCCCTATTCAATCTTCTTAAACCTGAAGAGACCGATTGAAATCTGAAGGTAGAAGATGATTGAATATTTAGATGCCCTGAAAATTTGCACTTACCTCCACCGGAAGTGATGTTGGAAATTGCATTGTATGTGGCTTGAGAAATATAGTTGGTGGATCAAAACATTACCTGAGATGGGCTTTCAGATGCCATCTAGCGAATGTGTTGATGGTTTGTTCATCAGAATGAATCCATTGATTATATCATGATGAAGGATTTGAAAACCTCTGCGTTGACCGTTACGAAACCGTCCGAGGTTACCGCTTTAAATCTTGGAGGCTGATCGTTACGGAACTGTCCAAATTTTTTCCGATTTAGATTTTGAATGTTGATCGTTGTGGAACCGTCTGAGGTATCCGCTTTAGATCTTGGAAGGTTGATCGTCACGGAACTGTCCAAAGTTTTTCCGATTTAGATTTTGAATGTTGATCGTTGTGGAACCGTCTGAGGTATCCGCTTTAGATTTTTGAAGGCTGGTCGTTACAGAACCCTCTGAGGTGTCCGCTTTAGATTTTTGAAGGTTGATCGTTACAGAACCGTCTGAGGTGTCCGTTTTTAGATCTTGAAGATTGATTGCTTTAAGGAACCGTCTGAGGTATCAACTTAGATCTGAAGGTAGATCATTAAGGAACCGTCTAAGGCATCGACTTAGATCTGAAGGTAGATCATTAAGGAACCGTCCAAGGTATCGACTTAGATCTGAAGGTAGATTATTAAGGAACCGTCCAAGGCATCGACTTAGATCTGAAGGTAGATCATTAAGGAATCATCCAAGGTATCGACTTAGATCTGCATTACTTGTTTTGAGTTGATAGGTGGTTTGAAAAGAGAGAACTCTTCAGTTTGAATCTTTGGTTCTGAGAAGAATGCCTGTCTGAATAGAACCCAGGAAAATATTGCATGCGATCGAGAATAACTTGCTGAGGATATTCGTTTACCTGAAAACCAAGTTAGTGACATGCAATATCATGATGTATGTAATGTATACGTTGAAATTCTCAAACTAAGTTAGAATCGTGCATGTTATGTATGCGTTTGTCATGAATTATATGCTATGCATGAATATGCGTATGATGTATGCAGTATGGACATGACTTATGCAGTTTAGAGCGTGTCAAACTTCTGGTTGGGAAAATAAATCCCTGCTTGTTATTTGGAAACGATGACATTATGACTGTCGATGATCTTTGCTATGAGTATACTCGGCTGGGGAACTTCCTTACGGACCAAGGTGCTCTGTTGAGGGATCTTTGACTACCGCTCGAGGATGAAGGTAATTTGAAAGTTCTGATTTTGATGTACCTTGAATGGGAATAAGAAAGATGTGTAATCCTCCGATGCACTATTTGATCAAACCTTGGTGTGGAGGATCACGCCTTCTAGGGATAGTGATCTTGAACAGCTCTGCTGGGGAATAAGTTTTCCCGAATCACTTTGTTGGAGAGAAAAATCTCATTGAGGAATCTGCTGAGAAACGTATCTCTGTTGGAGAACTTTTCTTTTGATGCTGATTTCGGGATGATGTCCAGATGATTGGGACATTACCTGACTGCTATTCCCGTTTTTCTATAAACATCAATCATATTTAAATGCATATGTTCATTCAAAATTATCATTGGGACGTTTACGTGTTCAAAACAGAAAAAGTGAAAACATTGATTTTGAGCATGAGCTGTATTGATTTTGAAAGAGAGCCATAATAGGCGGATTAGTACAAGGAGACAAAAATCCTAGTAGTAGGAAATTGTCATAAAACTTTGAAAAGTACTTATAAAGGAAAATAGCTATGTGAAAACAATCCAGTCAAGTTTCAACTCTGCTATTGCCAATCTGTCTTCGAGTATCTCATTCCTCTCTTGTTGGAAGAAAATGATTGAACTGATTGGTGCCTTTGATGTGTTGAACCTTGAAGGTGAGTAGGTAGCCAAACGAGACATAGTCGTACGCTTTATTCCCTAACTTTTGCCTAGGCTGCCTTTTCAGGTTTTCAGCCTACCGGAATTATTATTACTTTTTAGTCTCTAATTTTTGCCTGGATCGCCCTTTCAGGTTTTCAATCCACTAAGACGCTCATTTTTTTTGCCTAAGTCACCCTTTCAGGTTTTCAACTTAGCGAGCTTTTCTTTAAACGAAGTACTTTTTGACTATGTCCGCATTTACAGTGTGTGAGAAATCCTCGCCATCCATAGTGGTAAGCAACATGGCTCCGCCGGAGAATACTTTCTTGATTACAAATGGTCCTTCATAAGTGGGAGTCCACTTGCCCCTGGGGTCGCCCTGTGGTAAGATGATACGTTTGATAACCAAATCACCAGTTTGATATGCCTGACTTTTGACTTTCTTGTTGAAGGCCTTGATCATACGTTTCTGGTACAACTGACCATGACAAATAGCTGTAAGCCTCTTCTCATCAATCAAGTTTATCTGGTCCAACCGGGTCTGAATCCAATCGTCTTCGTCTAGATCAGTTTCTTTCATAATCCTTAGGGAAGGAATCTGAATTTCAATTGGAAGAACTGCCTCCATACCATAAACTTAGGAAAATGGAGTTTCCCCTGTTGAAGTACGCGTTGATGTGCGATAACCATGAAGAGCAAAAGGTAACATCTCATGCCAGTCTTTGTAGGTTACTGTCATCTTTTGTATGATCTTTTTGATGTTCTTGTTGGCAGCCTCTACGGCGCCATTCATCTTTAGTCGATATGGGGATGAATTATGATGTTTGATCTGGAACTGCGTGCAGAGTTCGGTAATCATCCTGTTGTTTATATTTGTGCCATTGTCTGTGATGATCCTTTCAGGGATGCCATACCGACAAATGAGATTGTGCTTGATAAACCGGGCCACAACATTCTTGGTAACTGAAGCAAACAAAGCTACTTCTACCCATTTGGTGAAGTAATCAATAGCGACCAGGATAAAACGATGTCCGTTGGAAGAAGTCAGCTTGATTTCTCCAATCATATCGATTCCCCACATTGCAAAAGGCCAAGGAGCCGTCAGAACGTTTAATGGGACTGGAGGTACATGTACTTTGTCGGCATATATCTGGCATTTGTGACAAGTTCTAGAGTGATGATGGCAGTCTGTCTCCATGGTAGACCAATAATAACCTGCTCTTAAGATCTTTTTAGCCATTGTATGTCCACTAGAATGAGTACCAAAGGCACCATTGTGTATACCTTCCATAATCTGTTCCGCTTCCTTCTTGTTCACACAACGAAGCAAAGTCGAGTCATGGTTGCGTTTGTACAGGATTCCATTACTTAGAAAGAATTTGGCAGCAAATCTTCTTAGAAACTTTCTATCGTTAATGGATGCCCCTTCAGGGTATTCTTGGGCTTCGAGATATCTTTTTACTTCATAGAACCATGGTTTTTCTTCCATTCCTTCGGTATCAATCTCATTACAATAGGCTGGTTCATTTTGTCTATAAATGGTGATCATTGGCGCCTTATTGTCCCACCTGACTTTGAACATGGATGACATGGTAGCTAAAGCATCAGCTAGTTGATTTTCTTCGCGCGGGATATGTTCAAAAGTGATTTCTTCAAAATAAGGAATCAAACTCAGCACATATTCTTTGTATGGAATTAGATTCGGGTGCTTCGTGTCCCATTCCTCTTTGACTTGATAAATTACAAGGGCCGAGTCTCCATAGACCTCCAGGAACTTGATTCTCAGATCGATTGCAGCTTTGAGACCCAGAATACATGCTTCATACTCAGCTATATTGTTAGTGCAGTTGAAACATAATTTGGCAGTGAATGGTGTATGTCCTCCTGTAGGAGAAATGATCACAGCTCCGATGCCATTGCCAAGCGCATTAGAGGCTCCATCAAAAACCATAGTCCATCGGGATCCTGGCTCGGGTCCTTCCTCCGGTCCGGGTTGTTCGTAGTCAGTAACTAGCATAATATCTTCATCTGGGAAGTCAAAGTTCAACACTTGATAATCATCCACTTCTTGATGAGCCAGATGATCAGCTACCACACTTCCTTTGATCGCTTTTTGTGAAGTGTACTGGATGTCATACTCTGTTAAGATCATTTGCCATCTTGCTATTCTTCCAGAGAGAGCAGGTTTTTCGAACACATATTTGATAGGATCCATTTTGGAGATCAGGAAAGTGGTATGGTTTAGCATATACTGTCTTAGTCGGCGAGCCGCCCATGCCAAGGCACAACAAGTTTTCTCGAGCAGTGAGTATCTTGTTTCACAATCGGTAAATTTTTTACTAAGATAGTAGATTGCATGCTCTTTTCGGCCAGACTCATCATGTTGCCCCAGTACACACCCCATTGAATCTTCTAATACTGTTAGGTACATCATCAGAGGTCTTCCTTCCACTGGTGGTAACAAGATTGGTGGTTTTTGAAGATATTCTTTGATCTTGTCAAAGGCCAATTGGCATTTGTCGTTCCATCTTTCCAATTGATCTTTCTTCAACAATTTGAAGATTGGCACACAAGTAGTAGTCATATGGGCAATAAATCTGGCGATGTAGTTCAGACGTCCCAAGAATCCTCTGACTTGTTTTTCGGTACGGGGTATGGGCATTTCTTGAATGGCTTGACCTTGGCAGGATCAACTTCAATACCCTTGCTGCTGACGATGAAACCTAAGAGTTTACCGGATCTTACTCCAAAGGTACACTTGTTCGGATTCAGTCGCAACTTGTACTTCCTGAGCCTGTCAAACAGCTTGTGCAGATGGCCCAGATGTTCTTCTTCGGTGTTGGACTTTGCAATCATATCATCCACATAAACCTCTATTTCCTGATGAATCATATCATGGAACAGAGCTACCATTGCACGCTGATACGTTGCTCCTGCATTCTTTAAACCAAAGGGCATCACTTTGTAACAAAAGGTTCCCCAGGGTGTTGTGAAGGTTGTTTTTTCCATGTCTTCGGGTGCCATCTTAATTTGGTTATAACCTGAGAATCCGTCCATAAAGGAAAATACCTTGCATTGTGCAGTATTGTCAACCAGTACATCGATGTGAGGTAAAGGGAAATCATCTTTGGGGCTTGCCCGATTCAGATCTCTGTAGTCTACACACATTCTGACTTTCCCGTCTTTTTTAGGCACAGGCATGATGTTAGCTATCCATGGAGGATAACTCACAACCTTTAGAAAACCAGCATTGAATTGCTTCTCAACCTCGTCTTTAATCTTCTTGGACATGTCGGGCCTACTTCTTCGCAGCTTCTGCTTAACTGGAGTGCTACCTTCTTTGATTGGTAGGCGATGGACCATAATATCTGTGTCGAGACCAGGCATATCTTCATAGGACCAAGCGAATATCTCAACATAGTCTTGTAACATTTGAATCAGTCTTTGCTTGACACTGTCTTCTAAATCAGCCCCTATCTTGACTTCTTTCTTTTCTTCGTCACTGCCCGGGTTGATAACTTCAATTGGCTCTTCATGCGGCTGTATAGTCTTTTCTTCTTGTTCTAACAACCTTGCAAGTTCCCTAGGTACTTCACAATCTTCCTCACTTTCGTCCTCAGTTTGGTAGATCGGATTTTCAAAGTCATGACTGGCAATAGCATAATCATTATCAACAGGATCCAGAGTGAATGTGAATCTGCATTTATTATGTGGGTGTGTGTAAGAATACATAGCTATTTGAAAATGAATTAAAGCAAAGAAAGAAACAAAAAGGATCGCAAAATTTGAATATGCAAACGTCCCATGATTTTATTGAATGAACATATGATCATGGTATGACAAACCCTTATAAAAAGGACCAGTGTGCTTCGGGCAAGGCACCTAGCTTTTAAGTTCATTGTTCGATAGTACAAGAACCATTTTTATCTTTGAACATATAAACAACGAAAACAGGAAATTGCATTTACTCCTGATCAAAGGAGATAACATCCTCAGCTTCCCAGTTGTTCAATCCATTGTTGTGAGTAGGGAATATCCAGTTGCTCCAGTTGCAGTTGTCTTCTTCGTCTTCCACAGCATTGACTTCTTTGGTGGCGAGATGAGCTGTTGATCCTTCAGGATGAGCAAGATACTCTGCTAGATACGAGAGCCAAGGCTGAGATACCTCTGTTGGCTGAGAGAGATACCCGATAAGATCGTCCCATCCAGTCGGGATGATATCTTTGATAGAGACTTGTGCATTCTGGGGAGCAGTGTACTTCGCCAGAAAATCATTCTCATCTTTTGGTGTTTCCCGGAATTCTTCAGGAGTGATAGGGCTTGTGAGCGTCATGTTATCTTCGAAATGGTTGTCCCATCCAGTTGGGGTGATGTCTTCAATAGCGATCTACGAACTCAGGGGAGCGGAATACTTCACCATAAAGTTATACTTACCACTTGATTCTCCCAGCGTATCCTAGACTTCTTTCGGACTAGGTGGACTTTGGTATTGCTCAGTAATGGAACTTGTGAAACTTTTGCAATCTTCGAACTGATCATCCCATCCAGTTGGGACAACGTCCTCAATGGCAATAAAAGAACTCTGATGAGCAGTGTACTTAACTAGAAAATCGTACTTGCCGCTTGGTTCTCCCAAAGTATCCCAAACTTACTTGGAAACAGGTGGAACTTCATCTTCAATAGCATTTACTCCTTGGCTGATGAAATGTGACATTAATCCTCCAGAACAAGGACTTTGATCGTTCTTCTGAGTTCCATTAGCATAGCCCAGACCTAGCTTATCGAACTTGTAAGGTACATCAAGGAGCTGTCCCCATACTTTGCAACCACCCTCTTCAATCACAGCTTTAGCATCTTTAAGAGAAGCCATAGTTGGAGTTATTCTTGTAGCAGGAGTAGCAGAAATATGTTTGGCAGTAGAGACATCTGGAGGGACCACCTCAAAAGATTGGCAGGGGGTTCGATGAATTCACCATCCATCTCAACATACTTGGAGTTACTTAGGTGGCTAACCACATATTTTTCTTCGCCATAAACTGTGATGACCTTGCCTTTTATAGGATATTTTAACTTTTGATGCAGGGTAGAAGTTACAGCGCTTGCCCCATGTATCCAAGGGCGTCCTAGTAAACAGGAATATGATGGATGAATTTCCATTACGTAAAAGGTAGAATCAAAGATCTGAGAGCCCACTCTGATTGGGAGCTTAACTTCTCCGTACACTGTTCTTGTTGACCCGTCGAAGGCTCTTACCACAACATCGCTTGGTTGTAACACAACTCCTTCGAAGTCAAGTTTTTCCAGTATTGCTTTTGGTAACACATTCAAAGAGGAACCGTTGTCTACCAGCACATGAGACAAAGTGGTGTCGTTACATTCAATAGAGATGTGCAGGGCTTTATTGTGATTTTTCCCAGCAGGGGTTAAATCAGCATCAGAGAAACCGAGACCGTTATCAACTGTTAGATTGGCAACACAATTTTTAAATTGGTCGACTGAAATCTCTTGTGGTACATGTGCAGCTTTCAGGAACTTCATCAGGGCCTTGGCATGAGCTTCTGAATACTTTAGCAGAGACAACATTGAAATCTTTGAAGCAGTGTGCCCCAGTTGTTCGACAATATTGTAATCACTTTTGTAGATGATTTTCAATATTTCCTCCATTTCTTGCCTCGACGGATCTTCAACAATTACTTCCACAGGTACTTGAACTGGTTCAACTAGCGGCTCTTTGCCTCGAGCGTTGATATCTTGATTAGAAACTGGGACCTGGACTGGATTAGTAGCAATATTTGGAGAAATTTCTGGTGAAAAGATCCTTCCACTTCTCGTAATCTTACTAGTACCCACAATATTATCAACAGTTGGAGTAGTAAAATTCATGGCCTCTTCAGTCAAGGTGTCTTGTTTAACTCCATGGATATAAACATTAGTGCCATATCTCCATGGGACAGCTTTGTCTGAGGAGTATGGAAATGGAGCCGGACTGGTGATGATTACAGATGCCACTCTAGGTGCAGCAGAAATTTTGAAGGGAGCTTTGGTAGGGATTTTCAATGGTATGTTAGAAACCACTGAAACGTCCTATATCTTCATCCCATTTGAAAAACCTTCGCACAAATTGTCTATAGAAGGAAGTTTCTTAAACATAATGATACGATGATCCATCCACTTTTGAATTCCTCTTTTCAGATTCTCACAACCATTGGGTAGGTGTGCACAATAAAAGCAATCAGGGTCACAACCTGGAAATAAACCAGCTCGTATTAGCTTTCTTTTGACTTCAAGGAGCGGAGTTGACAGCTCTCTCACATCATAGCTATAAACAGTGTCCATGATAGCATTAACAGTCTTGTCGTGCTTTGGCATAGGCGCAGTGATGACATTTGGAGTCTCTGGAGGATCAAATTCAATTTCCCCAGCATCTATCATGTCTTGGATTTTATTTTTCAGGGCCCAACAGTGATCTGCGTCATGTCCTGGACAGTTAGGATGGTATGCACATAATGCGTCGGGGCGATAACTAGGAGAGGAAGTGTTGACATTCTTCGGAGGGTCTTTCAATGTAATCATATTTGCTTTTAACAAGTGTTGCAATGCTTGAGAGATTGGCATATTGATTCTGGTAAAGTTTCTTCTTGGTGCATCTGGTCGACGCGTATACTTTGGCGGTTGATCTTTTTGAGGTGCAGATGCATAGATCATAACAGCCCCTACAGATTGGTGATGCTCACTTTTGCGACCTTTCTGACTATGCATTGTATTGACTTCATTTCTCCCACTGATGGGCCTTTTTGTAGTACCAGAGGAGGAGCCTACTTGAATTTTTCCACTTTGAATGCCGCTTTCAACATGCTCTCCAGTTAATATCAGGTTAGTGAAACCTGACGACGAGCTTCCCAGCAAATGACTGTAGAAAGGGCCAATTAAAGTGCCCATGAACATGTCGACCAGCTCGCGATCAGATAAGGGTGGTTGAACCCTTCCAGCTAGATATCTCCACTTTTGTGCATACTCTTTGAAACATTCTTTTGGTGCCATAGTCATGCCTCGTAGTTGAGTACGTGTTGGTGCAAGGTCAGCGTTGTATTGATACTGTTTGTAGAAAGCAGCAGCCAGATCTTCCCAGGTGTGAACTTTTGCCCTTTCCAGTTGGTAGTACCACTCGAGTTGTGTACCCGACAGACTTTCCTGGAAGAAATGAATCCACAATTTGTTATCTGCCGTATGAGGTAGTATCTTCCTTACATAGGACCTTAGATGCAGCTTTGGGCAAGAGACTTCATCATACTTTGCAAAGACAGGAACTTTGAACTTTGGAGGGATAACAATATCTGAGACAAGTCCCAGATCATTGAAGTCTAAATCAGGTATTTTCTGTATCTCCATAGCTTTCATGCGTTCTTCCAACTGCTGGTATTTGCTATCACCCTGTTCGTCTTCGGAGTGATAATCTTCTTCATCAGGAGAGAGAGAGAGAGAGAGTGATCGGCCACCAATTTCACCTTGTTTCTATGTTCTGATCAATGGAAAAACACTTCATCCAGTGGTAATTTAAGTTATTTTAGTCTTGTTATTGTTAGTTTTGCTTAGTATTATATTTGAGTTGGTTGTGTTATCTTTTCTAGTTTTCTTTGTTTTCCTCTTGATTTTGATCTTGTACTAGTAGTGTTTAAGTATTGCAGGAACAGGGCACGATTCAAGTCAAGGAAAGGCGGTTTTTGGCAAGCCAGAGGTCTGACACGGCCACCCGTGTCATGTGACACGGCCGTGTCACACTGGCTGAAAGGAGGCATTGAAAAATCTTGGAAGCACCAAGTCAGAGATCTGACACGGCCACCCGTGTCCCATGACACGGCCGTGTCAGACATGCTGAAGAGAAAAGAATGAGAAATCTTGGAACCAAGAAGTCAGGGGTCTGACACGGCCACCCGTGTCCCATGACACGGCCGTGTCAGACGTGCGCGCAGAAAAGTTTTGAATTTTAACTTTTGAAACCTGTCACTTAAGGAGGGGTATGATGGACTTTTCAAAGGAGAATATTTGCTGTGAGGTATTTAGTCACTGTTTGGAAAAGAAGAAATGACTTTTTTTTTACGGTCGGAGAACGTGAAAATAGAGATTGAGAGCACTAGGGCTTGGAGCGAAGAAATCTTCAAGAGCATCCGCGATTGAAGATCAATTCCGATTCAACCAATTGTAATGTCTTCATCTTTAATCATTGTTATCTTGATAATTGCCATGAGTAGCTAAACTCTTTACTTGTTAGGATTGGTGTCCCTGGATCATGTGATGTAATGAATAATATTTACCGTTAATTTTCGGATTATCTTTATGAAATTCAGTTTATGATTAAAAGTGCTTATTGCTTCTATATATTGGAAAATATATGTGTTGATTTACGGTTGGGGTTCTGTTGGACAAACTACCTCAATGCTTTTTTTAATCATAACGCTATAATTAAGAATCACTTAGGAATAAGGGTTTAATGTGTAGCGATCAAATTATCCGGGCTACGTCTTTTAGAATCTTGAGATAAAATTATCTTGTTAAGGAATTGAAAGAGGGTTTTAATCTCAAGAAGTTTTCACTAAGGAATTAGGAAAATCAATGCTCGGTGTCGATAGTTGAGAATTTCTAAAGTTTATCTGTTAACTGGTAATTATTTCATTGCAGAGCGATTCATACATCTATCCTGACTTGTCTCCGCATATTGTCATTAATCAGACTATTTTAACTCTTTCGTTTTGCATAAGTTATTATTTAAATTAAACATAAAAACCAAACACCCCGATGACTTTTTATTCAATTGCATTGTTCTGAAACCTATAATTCCTACGCAGTCCGCGAGTTCGATACTTGGGAATTTACTCTATTATTACTACATCGGTAAAAATAGTACACTTGCTATTTTACCGGTCAGAGAGTTTGGCAGAACCCTGGTTGCTGTGGTTGTCTTCTTGATCACCTTCACCGACTACTTCAGGGATTGGCGCTTTTCTGGGCATCCTGTCTGGGACTTTGACTTTCCTCACGAGGTGGCTTAAACCTACAGATCCCTTGGGCTTCTTTTTCTTCTTGGTCATCAAGGCTTTCAAATCTTGTTACCCCTTTGCTAGCTCCAAAATTGCTATCTGAACTTGGGCGTTCTGTGCTTCGAGATTCTTGATGCTTGTTTCGGAATCCATCCCTTCTAACTGAAATAAACAGCGAGGAGATGAGAAACTTGTTATGTGAACCTGTTATGCAATGTTTATGAATGAAATGTATATGCAATGTTTTCAAGGATCTTAGAATTTAAATTTGTTTGAAAAAGAGAAACAAACATTTATTAGTCAAACAATTTATTTCTTTTTCTCTTTTCTTTTTGTCTTTTTTTTTTCTTTTTTGCCTCTTTCGGGCTTACAAGATAAAGCAGAAAATAAAGAAAATAAAGGATTCATCAAGCCTCCCATGGACGCTTTCTCTTTGCACCCAAGAACGTGTTGATCTGCTGTTCTTCCTGGAGTTGTCTGGTGACCTCCAACACTTTCCTTTCATAGTCTTGACAGTGTGCTTTGAAGCTGTCTCTTTCTCCTTTTAGTTGAACCCAAGATTTCTGCAGCTCTTCCAAGTCAGTTGGCATGTCTGGATGTAGAATAACTCGAGGTTCGTCCCCTTCGACTTCTGGCTCAATAGTCATAGGTAGAATAGCGGGATATGGCATGATGAACTTCTGAGCACGAGTACGCACCCATTTGAGGTAAGGCTCCATGGGAATAGAGTTCCATTGTCCTAAAGTCTTGCTTTCTACTTTGTAGACACTACCCCAAGCATGTATAAACCTTCGTCGATATCTTTGGGAATCATCTTCGTAGTCGAACACGATGCCATGGATAATCATGTCATGAGGACCGTTTCTTCGTGCATATCCAAATTGGCGCAAAGCTAAAGAGGGGTTGTAAGTGATGCCTCCCTTAATGCCAAGGAGTGGTACATTAGGGTACTCCCCACAATGGTCAATGAGAGTGATGTCTCTTTGAAAGAAGTTGTTCCACCGGATATCTGAATGAGACAAAGACATAATCATGCGAGACCATTGCATCCTTTGTTCGTTTCTCAACACTGATCGGGAAAGGTGTAATGTAAACCATCTAGCCAGTAGTGGTATACAACACATAAGAGTTCCTTGTTTCTTCATGGTACGAGTGTGTAGAGAATGTAGAATGTCTCCCAGCAAAGTAGGTACCGGATTGCGGGTTAAGAAAATGTTGATAACGTGCACACTTATGAACTGGTCGGGATTAGGGAATAAAACCAACCCATAAATTAAAAGAGCCACAACTTCTTCAAAAGCTTGGTAACTTCTGTCTTTTAATAGTGATCGAGCCTTTCCCATTAAGAACTTAGAAAGCAAACCCTTGACTCTACTCTTTGTTTCCCAATTGGACTCAATTTCTGACTTTCGTAAATGTAAGGCAACAACAATGATTTCAGGCTTTGGAATCTTTTCTAAACCAGTGAAAGGTAATTGATCTTGAACAGGTAACCCAATTAGTTCAGAGAATTCTTCCAAGGTGGGTACTAGCTGGTAATCAGGAAATGTAAAACAATGATCTTCGGGATCAAAGAATTGGAACAGGACTCGTATCATGTCTTCTTCAAATTTTGAAGTAACCAAATGGAGTAGGTGACCGTGCTTTTCGGTGAGTCGAGCATTTCTGGGAAATTCTGATATTAAGTCCTTTAGTTCAGATGGTACTGTTGAGATGTTGATTCGGATATAATCTCTATTAGCGGGAGCCATTACCTGCAACAACAGAACAAAGGTAAACTCTTCGATCCTTGAAATGATTAGTGAGAAAATGATATGTTTATGATGCTTATGATGCCATGATGTCAAACATGTGGAAAACACAAACAAATCAAACAATAGCCTTAGGTTTAAAGGCTTGCACGAGGTTCATAGGTGATACCCTCCCCACTGAAGTTGAGTTGGTTTAATCCTGTCTTAGAATAGTATTCGGGTTTTATGATCCTTGGAGACAACATCTCAATACGGCACTCGGACGGCCGATCAAAATATTCCTTGAGGATAACTAACTTCGATCAATTTCAAAGCCAGTCACTTAATAGGCCACAAGTCAAGTTCAACTAAAGGTTCTAAGACAAATTAGTGTTTAATGACACTTCGGAAGCCTAACATACTCCTTGATCGTTTTCAAGGGATATCAGTACAGACCAAAGCGTCGCACTAACGGTGACTACCAGATCAACCGTATCGGAACATGCCGTACAGTTTCCTTGGTCTGTTGTCACATACTTAAGGTATCTCGAGATTCGGGTTAGAATCTTTCACACAAGTAAATCCAATACCCAAACAAACCTTTGAAAAATAGAGCAAACAAGACAAGCAATTGAAAACATCGAAGTGATCTAAGCTCTAAGGTAACCCCTTTAAAAACATTTTGTTTTTTTTTAAATCCCCAGCAGAGTCGCCAGTTCTGTCGTCCTCGGTTTTTTTCGTGGGATACGAACTGACTCTTCTTTTATTTTTGAGTTTGGAAAATCAGAGAGTCGCCACCGACTTTTATTTTATCCAATTAAGGAAAGGTTTATAAAAGAAACAGAAAAAGACCTTTAAGAGATTTTGGGTTCGGGGGTAGGTTATACAAAGGGATTAGAACCTCTTTGTATCCATGGTTATCCATGGGCTCTTAATTACTTAGCTCACTTGTTTGAATCATTTGTCTTGCTTTGAAATGCTTGTATGTGGTTTTAAATACCTTTGTAATTTAACTTTGTAATGATCCTTGTGCGGATGTATACAAAGTGTTCTATCTTTCAAAAGATATTTTGAAAAAAAAGATTTTTTAACTTCGTAATGATCCTTGTTTGGATATATACAAAGTGTTATCTTTTTGAAAGTTTTGTTTTGGAAAAACAGTGATATGTGAAACATTTGTTGTTTTGTTTGATTTTGAGCAAGCAATTAGGAGATCTACCCTAAATTTATAAGGTCCTTTCCTATTTTCTTTTAGAAAATTTTCTTTGACTGGATACAAAAAGAAATTGTATGAATTGTATTTGAAACAGTAGAATTGATTTTGAAAAGAGTGACAGAGGGATTACCCTAAGAGGTGCAAGTGTGATTGTGTTTTATTTTTCAGATATTTTTTCTCTTTGAAATTAGTGATCTAACGCTTCAGTTATTATCTTTGACATACACGCAGTTTTATATGTACAGAAATTAAAGTGCGGGAATGTAAAATGCGGAAAGTAAATCTACGCTATCACATCAATTGTGCGAGAAATGTAAACTACGCTATTTACATGAATTTGACAACCTATACACTTATCTATGAATTTAAATTGCAATAAGATAAAAGGAGAATATTTTTTGATTTTTGGATGGTTGATTTTAATTAAAATTAATGCATAATTAATTTAATTAAAAGGTTAGGAATTAGAAATAAAATTTAACCCTAAAAGATTAAGTCTAAAATATGTCCAAATTGTGTGTCAATTAATTTTAAAATAAAATTAATTTTTTTTTGGGATTTTTGAAATTGTTTTGGAAATTATTAAGCTAATTAATCAATAATTATGCAAATAATTATACAAATAATTTAAAATTGAAGAGAAAAATATTCTAAATATGTACAAAATTAGTCTATAATATATAAACTTGATTTAATAAAAAGAAAATATTTTTTCTGATTTTTTGATAGGTTAGAAATAATTAAAAGATGAATATAACAATATTATCTAATTAATTAAACAAAATATTTCAATTATGAAGAAAAATAAAATATTTTTGTATCAAAAAATAATATATTATTTTATCAACCTAAAAATATTTTTATTATATTTTTTTGATTTTTTAAACTATTTTTAAATAATTTTGCAAAGAAAATCAAATAAAATAGAAAATATAAATAAATATAATCTGGTGTGGTGCTATTCTGAGGGAGTATGGTGTGGTTGCGTGTTTATGAGCGTTAGATGAGCTGGTAAGTTGATCTGATGGTTCAGATATTGAGGTACATGGTATGTATGGATAGGAGTGCATCAATGGATTAGTCAGCATTCAAAAGTTCCAGGTGGGACCCACGCGAGCTGACCAGCGAATGAAAAGAAGGGGAAATGCCACGCGAGCGGTCAACAAGTCTTCTTTACTATTCATCATCTTCTTCCTTTTACCTGCGGAATTAGCTGCAGATTTACCTGCGGAAGTTCCTGCGGATTTTTCTTCAGATTTCCATGCTTTTGAAAACCTACAAAAACAGCCATGAACCAAAACAAGGGCCACCCAGGTTGACTTAAAATGATCTCCTGAACATGATGGTAGTGTTAGTTTTGGCTAAAAACGCATGGAACATGGCATACGAAAGTTCACATACTTGAAAACTCAATAATGGTATATGAGAATTCTTACGTGGAAACTTGCATGTAAGGGTTTAAACCTTTCCCAAACCATCTTGGTAACTTGTTAGAAATATTAGTTTACATTAAAACATGTTAAATTATGAGATACGAAAATTAAAGAAAGTGCATGAATGTTTTACTTTTGAAACATGAGTTCTATGAGCATATAGCCATGAATAATGATCCCAACTTACTATATTAGGTCCCAGGAGATGATTAGAATGATTAGTTTGTATTGATAATGGTTGGAAACTAGAAAACAAAAATTACAAAGTTTTGGGATTTTTTTGAGAATTTTGTGAATTTCTTGGCTATTCCTTTGATGGATCTTTGTGTGTCTTTCTACTGAAGTATCCTAAGTAATATATAAGCAATAGAGTGCTGCAAACTTAAGCTAAGAAGCTTTGATTGCTTTTGAACTTTTGGTTTTTTTAATATTAAAAAGTTTGAATTTCTTGACCATGGCTTCATTTTCTTCATCCCTCTTACTCTAGGCCTGCCATGTACCTCTATGCTGTAGAGTTTGGATCAATTTTGATGGCTCATGCTAAGGACAAAAGCCTTGAATCATTATCTTGCACCATTTCTCTTTTAATTTAACTTTAAATGGAATAAAATTAAATTAAAAAAGAAATAAAAATGCCATGGGCCTCAAGTTGGTCATGGGAGCCCTTTAATATCATTAGAAACATGTTTGGATCATGAATACTTGGCCTCTTTTGGAAAAAAAAAACATTTTTGATCAATGTTGGTTTCATGCATTTTCCCAAAAAATAGCCAACTTCAACAAGGCATATCTCCCTCAATTTTGATCATATGAAGGAGTTCTTGTACTTTTTAGAAACCTCAAGATGTCCTCTTCAAGCCAATTTGGAAACTTTTTTGCATTTGGAGAAGTTATCTTGATGTTATGGCCTTTGACAAAAAACCACTTTTTGTTGACTTTGAAACTGACCTGTAATGTCCTGGCTCATATTTTTCAAATGGTTAATCCAATGACCATGGGATCAATTTCATTTGAAAGATAATTGAATTCCCTTCAAAACAAGCTTTGGTTGGAATTTTTTGAATGAACGAGGAGAGAGTTATGACCGGTCAAAGTTTAGTTGACTTTTTAGGAGAAAACCCTAATTTTGAAACTTAGGGTTTTGTTGATTTCTGGACTTTTCTTGATGAATTTTGATCAACCATTGATCAAATGATGAATCTTTTGACAAAATATGGATGTTGACAAAAAATTTCATTTTTGACTGTTTGTTGACTTTTCGGTCAAACTAGTCGTCTGTTGACTGTTTGAGCTGCTGACTGTGCGTCCGAGCGAATTGAAGTTTGAAAATTTGTCTGGTGGTACTTTGAGACATATGGAGGTCCATGAAATCCATTTGAGGTCTCAAAAAACTTGTTCTCCTGAAAAAAACAAAAACCCTAGTTAGGGACTTTTTGTGTAGGAGACAGTTAAGCGTACCTGATTTTTGTGCAGTGCTGAGTCTCTGCTGATCATGTGATTATCAGAAGACTTCTAGAACTAAAATCTTGGAATTTTGAAATGCAAAATATTGACTTGATTGATGGTACAAAACACGGAGAATCGTGCTGTCAGCAGGTTTGACTGTCAACTGGCTGTCCGGGCATTAACGTAACAGTTAAAGTGAAAACTTAACAGTTAAAGTTAATTTTTTCTTTTTGTTTTTTTGTTGTGTTAATGGTGAAAATTTATTTACCTGAGTTGTTAGAAAAACACAAACATAATAAATAAATAAAATATACCGTACACGAACGAAATTACCGATAATAATCTTGAAAAATATTTAATGCACAGAAAAATAACTATTTAACTAGCAATAAACACGCATAATATTATCTTGATAATTAAACGACAGTACGACATCTAGTATAATATTTAATACTGACAGTACAAATATTACATAATATAACGAACAGTACGACAAATAAAATGAACGGTACATTATTTGAAAGCGAAGGATACGACAAACTTTAAAAATGACGATTAAAAACCCATGCTATAAATAACAGCATATAGATGCACGGGAGTGTAAACATTCCAGGTCCGCATTTTTCAGGACTATGCAGACAGAAAAAGGACATGATCACCACCAAAACAGTGATGACCATAAGAAAAAACGTATCCATCCACTTTGCCATTTTTGCCGGGGAAGAAGAGAAAATAATTATGAGGTAGAAATTTGGGAAATGAGTGAAATTTGATGTGAGAATTTATGGAAAAAATGAGGGGTATTTATAGAGTGAAAAGAAGGATAGAGACGTTGGGGAATGAAGTGATACCGTACAAAAAAGGAAAATTTGAGTGGTAGTAGGATTTGAAAGAAAGTGTATGGTAGGGTTTGAAAAGAGAGATGTATAGAATAAAGTTAGGATTTGATTTGAAAGAAAGATATTTGAAAAGAAAGGAAAAGATTTAAAAATAATAGTATAGTACAAAAATTAGTGGGAAACAAAAACTAATAATAATTTAATTGTTACCAGTACAGTCTGAATCCCCGGACTTTGCGCCTGCAAAATTTAATTCTGTACCAATTGCGTCAGTATTATTTATCTGAAAATATATCTCAAATAAACAGCGTGTGTGAAGTGATAAATAGTACTTGGCGTTTGTGTAAGAATAAATTCAACAGCGAACAAAAATACCGTATAAGAAATATTCTAAAAACCGAGTATTCATAAAATCAGGATATTTATGAAATAAAATCCAAGATTATATGAAACTCCCGATTTTTAGACAGAAGTCTGTTGCCTTCTCTCTGAAAAAGATGCGGCAAATTTTGGGGTATAACACACATCAAGCATTCAGTTTAATCTTTGTGGCAGCGTACAAGAAAACCTAGTAGGCTTTCTCCTGGTTTGGGATATAACCCCATCAATTAACCCTCTTTTCTCCAATTTCTCTCAGTCTTAGCGCGTTGCCACCTTTCATATTTTTCAGCCACCCTTCGATTCACCTGTATGCTGCACCTTGGACATAGCAGCATATCAGAACTTTGTTTGTGACATCTCCAAAGGTACACCTTCAGAGTCTCATCAGCTTTAGGATAGTGAGACTGCATTCCTTCCTTTTTCAAACAGCTTTCAACCTCCTTCATTTCTGGAGTTGAATGGCCTAGATTGAGCATGTTGACGTCTAGGTTGACGCCCTCAGCGATTGACATTTCTTCGAATTTCTTTCTTAGGCTCTCAGTAGGCATAGTTGTCTTCCCAACGAGACTCTCAGTAATCTTTGGTTCGAGATTGACAACCTGCTTACCTTCGACGGAAATTCCAAAGGCAACATCTTCATTTAGGCCATCAGTAGCCTGCTTTCCTGTTAGGGCATATCCTTCTTTTCCTATGATCTCCTCAACTTCAACTTCGACCATGTCAACCATATTTATTTCGACAAGCTCAGCATAATTTGTATCACCAATGTTGAGGGGATCAGTATCCACTTTCATCTGGTTTCTTCCCTTATCTGCAAACTTCAAACGGCCCTCCTTGATTGCATTCTGAATAAGATCCCTGAAAAGAAAACATTGTGAGGTTCAGTGGCCCAAAAAATTATGGTATTTACAGTAGCCTCTCTTCTTCCGTTGTTCTAACGGAGGAACTTTAGTATTAGGAGGCACCAGCATTTGGCCCTCTTTCACAAATAAATCAAATATTTCATCACACTTAGTTACGTCGAATGTGTATGTCTTCTTAGGAAACTTATCATTCTTTTCAGTTTCGGCATGATTTTTGCTGTTCGATGGTGTAAGCATTTTACAGGAATAAGGTGGTGCTTCTTTTAACTCAGCCAAATCTACATCGATGTCCTTGAAACCATACTGGTCTTCGAAGCTTTCATGTACCCCATCATCGGCTTCGACATAGACAACTCTTTCTTTTTTATAATTTTTATTCGCCCTAGCCTTCTCAGCTTTTAAACGTTCGACCTGTCGAACCCTATCGGCCAACTGGGCCATATCTCGCAAATACTGAGTATCTAATTTTTTCCTGATGGAATAATCTAAACCTCCAGCGGCCATTTCGACTAGTTCGTGTTCAGGAACCATTGTGAAACACCTAGACTTTAACAAACGGAACCTGTTCAGATAGTCATCTATAGGTTCAGTAAATTTCCTTTTAATACTGGCCAATTCTTTAAGACTTATCTTGGTTTGACCCATATAGAATTGCTCATGGAATAACCTCTCTAAATGAGACCAAGTATCTATATAACTTGGTGGCAGAGTTGTAAACCATGTGAAGGCATTCTTGGTTAAAGAACTAGGGAAATATTTCATCCTTAGGACTTCGTTGTTCGCCAAATATCCGGCCTCAGTCATGTATCTAGCTATGTATTCCGTTGTGGATTCACTAGTATCTCCTAAGAATTTGGTGAACTTGAAGACTTTGCAACCCCTTGGTAATTCAGTTTGTAACACATAATCTGACAAAGGGGATGTATAATTTTGCCTTCGAAGACCGGTGTTCAAACCATTATGGGTCATGATCCTTTATATCATAATAGTCAAGTTAGTCTCCATCTGGTTGTTTTGCCTAACCCTATGGATTACTTCGTCTGCATCCTGGTTCCTATTAACCATCATGACTCTCCCAGGTTGTTCATTAGGAACTTCCTGTCGAGTGGTGATGATTCCCTGGGCTTGTTGTTCTATTCCTGTCCCTAAGACTCTTTTCCAGGCCCTTGCCTAGGTGGTTGAGTATGGTTTATAGTTTCCTCTTCCTCCTGGGTTATAGCTTGGTTGGTCCTACGTCGAACAGAAGTTTGAGGGGCTCCTAGGAAATCTGCTATACGTCCCATTTGTGCAGACAATTGTTGGTATGATTGGATATTGTCTTGGTTAGTCCTATTAAGATTTTGTATTAAGGGGGAAAATAGTATTCATCTCTCTGGCAAGGACTCCTACCATATCATGGTTACTAGCATCCATTTGTTGTCGAACGGCTGCCTGACTATTTGTAGTTAATGAGGGAATGAAACCTGGATTTTGGATACCCTGTCCTACATTATTCATCCCAGATCCTGAATTCTGTATTGGCGAAAAAGTGGACATATAGGGGTGAGTGTATGTGGACGTAGTATTGTGTAATCCAGACATAAAAGATGTTGGCATCCCATATGGTTGTTCACTCCAAGTTATTTGTGGTTCGAATACTGATGGCCTGGGTGTCGAAACATTCTGGACATTCTGGTTTCCTAGATATGACAAAACAACGCCATCTTGGGTATTTGATGGGCCTCCGGCTACACTCATGAATGGAGGAACCGTAGTCGAACTATTAACAGGAATAGAAGAGGTCGAATTATTAGTGCCCATGGATCCAGTGGATGCTTGAGTGGCTTGGGAAGTTGGGATCGCATTTGTCGCGCCTGTCGAAGTTGCAGCGGCTGTTCTCGTTCCTTGTGGAGGATTTTGATCCCCCCATTACTGGCATCATTAACCATCTTTTTGTTATATTTTCTTTTGGTTATTGGTTGATTATTGGTGGTTATCTTTCCACTTCTAAGGTTCATACAACGATGGTATAGACAAACTCACGCACTTAAACAACCAGATAATCCTGAATCGAAAGATTATAAACTGAAAGTAAAACGCACTCTTTGACACCGTTCCACTGGGCGTGCCAATTTGAATACCAGTGATTTCTGAAAAACAACTGCTAGTCTTCCAAACAGTGTATCTTTGGTAACTTACAGGATCGACTAGATTGATCCTAGGACATGTGTCTCAAATGCTAAGGTTCTCATAATTCGACTCATTTTTTTGACTTTATACTTAGATGATTAAGTTTATGTGTAATGATCAATGATTTTGTAACAACTAGGCTTCGACCGTGAAATAAAGAAATATAAAGACTTTGACAGAATCTATAAAACTTGCGATGAAAGTAAAAGAATATAACAAAGATAAAGGATTTCGAAAGTAAAAATGACAAAACGAAATGTAAATGACTGGAAACTAAATGACAATAAGACAATGTAAAGTAACTTGTGTTTATATAAAAATGGTAAATTGACTTCGAATAAAATAAACAAGGTGTTCTTGTACATACATTTGTTCAGCAAAGACTCGTTTCTCTAACGCTGGTACTTTGAGTAATTTTGTGAATTTTTGTATATCTATTTGAACACACCAAATCTAAACATTTAGACTCCTGTATATACTAGTTCGACCCTAACGGTCTCTACATAGATTGCTGCCACGTTTAACATCTAAAACGCCGCTTCGCTTCAGATGTTTCCACGCGTTCGTCAGGCAAAGCTTGTTCCATTTGAATTTTAAATCTTCCCGCTCAAAGATTCGACTCTGCCAAAGCTGCTGTCGAAGGACACTTAACGAAGATTACAAAGAACTTTTCAATCACAACCTTCGACAAAAATGAATCTTCCCTTTCAAGAAAAGATTCAAAATAACTTCACAAAAGCCATTTCTTCATAACGCAACATTTCAAAGCATTATGATATTTTGGTCGAAATCTCCAGCTAACACCAACATCAATAGAAAAACATAACTTCTTTGACGTTATCCAAGATAACTGAACACTCCTGGAGCATAGTCGACCAAGATTACCATGTGTTGTATGATGAAATTAGATTAAGTGCAGATCAGCTACAAAGTTTTACTGATAACTTATGCTAAACGTAATTTAAAACAACTAAAACTTTATAACTGTTCTGCACTGAATCTATTTTCATCATACAACACATGAAATTGGTAATGTGTTGGTCGAATAGGAATGAATTACAAATCATTTTTAGAATATTACTTCCTTTGTAAAGCATTGCATACAAGTTCAGTGCTTTATAATTTCTCTAAATTATGAGGTAAAATTTTGTCCCCACACATGCAGTGATAAATTCCATTCTCTTTTCTCTCCTAGGCTTTTAGTACAATCTGTACATGGTTAAGTGAAAATTCAATCTTCATTAGGATCACAGGTGCTTTCATTTAATGTAAATGACATTTTTTTATACACGTAAAATCCGTGCTTTGCAAGATATGGCCAATGTTATTGAATTGTGGCTATGGTGTTGCAGAGTTTTACCAAGAAAGAAAATGTCGAGGATTTATCTGAATCGTGTCCAATCACAAAAGAGAAAACACGCTGCAGAGATATCAGTTTCTGTCATAGTTGTGTTTAATGTTTCTTTATTGATGATAATTATTAATTGATTAATAACGAAAATATGATGTATGCTCTACTGCCAAGTTTTAGTAGGCTTGGTGGGAAAAGTCATTAAAAATTAAAAAAATTCACATTTTCAAATGTTTTATTAGGTAGGTCATTCAATTTAAAAGAGGGGACTGCAATTATAGTTATTATATAGTATGAAAAACAAATTCACATATTTTAAAATGTTTTATTAGGTAGGTCATTCAATTTAAAAGTGGAGTGTATGTATTTATAGTTACAATTCAATGTAATTACAATCTTTCACTTAGGCCTCTCTACTGCATAATTAATCTTCTGAGTTCCAGGAAATGGAATGAAATCAATTTTTTTTTAGTTTCTTATGTAACTCTTCGTCATCCTTTCTTTTCCATTTTTTGTGTGTTTAAGTGACACTTTTTGGATTCCAGGATCCGAATTAAATTATAATGGCTTAATTGCAACTTTAGTCCCCCTATTTTGTCTTTTTCTTGATTTTGATCCCTCTATTTTAAAAATCATTATTTTAGTCCTCTTTTTAAGTTTTCTGTGCAATTTTCGTCCCCCTATTTTGCTTTTTTCTGCAAAATTAGTCCCTATTCCTATCTCTTTTTCAATAAAAAACTCAAAATAGGGACCAAAATCGTGATTTTAAAAATGGGGGGACTAAAATCGAGAAAAAGACAAAATAGGGGACCAAAGTTACAATTAAGCCTATATATAATTCAATAGTTAATTGAAGTGATTTTGTAGGTACATATTTAAAACTTATAATAATAATAATAATAAGAGTTAGTATGAAAATCTATTTTAGTTCTTCACAAAAATTACAGAGTCTAAATATTTGCTATTTTTTTATTTGTTTTAATTTTATTTAACTTGAGACCTCTTTGTCATTAGGTAACATGACTTACCACTAATGTATTTTTTATATATTAACTTACAGTTATATAAATCATTTTCTTATTACATTTTAATTATTAGCAATATTTAAAATATTTTGATAATGAATCTTGAAATAAAATAGTACACATACTAAAATAACATTTAAATATTTTTCAAAACCATTTTATACAAATTAAAATTAATTTATAAAATACACCTACTAAACAAATTTTTTCTCTTAGGATTAATTTGGGCTCTATTTCTTATTTTGATGTTGAAAATAAATGGGTTTAGGTCCAAAATATTTCTTTTAAAAACTTTAATTAATTAATTTATAAAATTATTAATTTAAAATTATTAATTTAATCTAAAAATATATTAATTAATAAATTAATCTAGTCAGTATTTACACATAATTAAAATAATTTTTTAAATTCTAATCATCATTGCCATATAAGTAAAATTGGAGGATCACAAAATTTAAAGATCATAAAAAGAGTGCTTGCCAGAAAATATAGGTGATTTAATAACTCTGCTATATTATTTTTCTTGACGTTAAAACATTTAATTCAAGAAACAACAGCATATACAAGAGAATTGGGCTCCATCAAAGGGTCGCCATCAATCCAATCTTTGAACCATATAGTTTTCCTAGCTCAACAACATTATGAGCATCAATCTTACAATCTCTACCTAGAAATAAAATAGAAACTAGCTGGAAATTCTTCATTAACATTCTACAATCTTCTGCGATATGATCCAGATTAGCCATATTGTTTATACTGTTGATACAGTCCACTACCACCTTAGCATCCGACTGGAAAATAACTCGCCTCATCCTCAACTTCTTACCTATCGTGAGACTCCATCTAATGGCCATAAGTTCTGCAATATATCTCTTTGCAATATAGTATAAATTGCATTATGGATAGTACGTTAACCATTTGAAATTGTGCTTCATGTATTTATTTCAATAAATTATTGGTTCATTATTTTGTTTATTTATTAATAATATTATATAAACCATGTTAATTACATTAATAATACTGCATGTATTTATTTAGTTTATTAATAATACTGAAAGACGTTAATGCTTATTGTTTAATAATAGTATTAAAAATGTTAATTATAATTATTTAAAACATAATTAAACATTTCACATTTCATACTTATTTAATAAAAATAATCATTTGTTTCTTATTTAATATTTTTAACAAATAATTGAAAATATTTAAACATATTTTAAAAAACTCAATCACATTTTAAAAAAATTTAAAAATTTTATAAATATATATTTTGAAAATAATTATCACGTGATTTTAGTAAAAATAATTATATTTGAATTTAATTACTTTAAAAAAATATTAAATATGAACTAGTTTTTTGTTTTATAAAAACTTAGAGGAAAATTTTAAATAATTGGAACGCATTACCTAGTGGATATATACTGAAATAAAATTGTGTAATTGATGGTTATATACTAGTACAATACCCGTGTGTTCGCACGTGTGTGTATATATATATATATATATATATATATATATATATATATATATATATATATATATATATATATATATAGAAAGATAAACCAATCCAGTCCATTAAAATCAACAAAATCAAAATTTAATGGTCGTGATTCGTTGTTCTCATTTCTCATATTAACCAAGTGTTCTCACTTGAGTCGTCCCCTATATATATATATATATATATATATATATATATATATATATATATATATATATATATATATATATATATATATATATATATATATATATATATAAAAGACGACTCAAGTGAGAACAATGGCCGTGATCCTTAATATTTATTTTAAATCAACATAGAAAGAGAAACCAATCCAGTTCATTAAAATCAACAAATCAAAATTTAATGGCCGTGATCCATTGTTCTTATTTCTCATAATAATCCTAAAATTTGATTATTTTTATGGAGGACATGAAAACAAAATCATAAGAATAATTAAATATACGTTTTCGAAAATTAATGTTACATATTGTATTTACTACATTAAATAAACATTTAAACAATTAAGATGTGGAGTAGTGCATTATCATGATTGGAAAATTCTTCCCGACACCTCTTAGTTTATATTTGACAAATATACCTTTCACAATGACAAATATACCCTTCCTACAAACTTTTACAATGACAAATATACCCTTCACATTATTTTAACAAAAAATTTAACATCAGTAAAAAAAATTCTCTTTGGAAGAATTTGGTAGAATCAAAATATCCGACAGTTCATTTAAAAAATTCTATACAATAAATTTTTTTGCCAAACAGGTTTTTTATACATTTTTACCGGACTTTTAATATTCTGGTATGCTATTTTATTCATATTTTTTTTGAAATATTCGAAAACTACTTAATTTTTACCTGATTTCCAGAAATAATTGGTATTTCCTTGCAGTTTTTCAGGATTTTATAAAAAAATCCGGAAATCCTATGCAGTTTTACAAGATTTATTGAGAAATAGGAAAATCCCCTGAAAATTCATCGGATTTTTTTAAAAAATCTGGAGTATTTTATTGTTTTACCAGTTTTTATAAAAGTCCAGAAATATCTTTGTCTTAAGCGTACTTATTATCAGAGATTTTTAAATATCCAAACTATTGCTTAATACTGGATATTTTAAAATATCTGGTACCAGGTTTTTGGGTATACATAAAAATTCAGTAGTTGAGATTGCTCCAATTGTGCGGTCCTATTTCTGATGGTTTCGATGTTGCCTTTACTGAGTTTTTTACCACTGATACGGTATGTCATACATAAATATGTACTTTGTACATAATTGTGCATTCCTTATTTATGATATCTCATACATTGATAATTTTTTGTTATATGTTATCTATGTCAAATATTCCCCTCTCAGGCTTACGTTTTGGCATGGGCATAATCCATTGGTAAATAAGATGGTATTGTTGTTGTTACTATTTTTTCGGTTACTACTAATGGGATGAGAGAGAGGAAAGATAAATTGATTATGGGTTGTGAGAAAGGAGAAAATTATAAGAGGAAAGCTATGTGTGTAGGTACATTTACTATGAAAGTGAAATGTCCATTTATGCTGAGATCTGTGCAAAGTGAAAGTAGATGGAAGATCATAGTCGGGTGTGAGTTTCACAATCATATGCTAGCTAAGGAATTAAATGGGAATGATCTACTAGGTCATTTAAAAGATTATAAAATAAAGTTTGTGAATGACATGACCAAATACAACTTCGCTCCCAAATACATAGTTGTTGCTTTGAAAGATAAAGATCCAGAAAATCTAATGAGTGTTAACAAGGTTTATAAGGCTAGGTCTACATACAATGTGAGCAAGAGAGATCCGTTGACTGAAATGAAACATCTGTTGAGTTTAATCCATGAAGATAAATACATGTATCAGACAAGAAATAGAGATTTTTCCGATGTTATTACTGATCACTAATTTATCATCATTTGGTTAAAAAGTTATTGAACCTCAAAGACCAATGGTTAATTACCAAATTATATCATATCGGTGTAAAGCTAGAGCAATCGAATAGTGGGAAATAATATCAACTGAAGTGAAAAAGCACATAAGACAAAACAACTTATTTGAAAAGCACTTTTGGAAAATAGATAAATTGAAATTATATTAAGACAAAAAGGACTTAGGGTCATTTCTCATCTTTGACTTTCCTGTATGGCTTAAGCACTTCTATTACGAGAATTTTGTAAATTTATATAAAAATAGACTAGTGTAGAAAATACTTGCTTTCACAAGCGTATTGTCATATCTTTGACGAATGGGACGTTCGTTGGCTTTCGCTCGCGCAAAAGCGTTTGTTAGTGATCGTTACTTTTGCACGACTATTAAAATGGATCATTTTCTCAATTTCATTTGATCACTTTCATGACTTCGGACTTAACTGTTTAAAAACTACTTTCTGGCATTTACACTTGTCCTTTCAGATTAAGGTAAACGCCTAAAAACACTCCCACTTTTGTGGCAAGGTTTGAATCAAAAACTCAGGGTTTAAAATAAAAAGGATGAAATTCTCACAATTGGCTTAAGTTAATTCGTATAAATTATCATTGACAGGTTTCATGACCCTTAGTCCCTAGAAAACTACTCAATCATGATGAGAGATGATTCGATCAAAGTAATTCTTGTAGATGGATACATAATTAACAATAGAAAATAACAATAGGAACTAAAGCAGCTAATAAAACCTAAATAAAAGAAAAGCTTCAGTATAATTTGAACCAACTACTCAAATGGAGACATGTACAAAGAGATGAAAGTAAAAGTGCGTGAAAAATAAATTCTACGATAAAATTGGATTCCTCTAAATTTCAACCACCTAGGATTTTTAAAACATATTCTGAACATGGATGAAATATTTAGCTTTAATGCCTTTAAAAACAAAATCAACACTAATTTGAATATGCAGATGTCCCAAATCAACAATAAATTGAACCAAGAAAGGAAACAAAAAGATGGAGACATGCCTGTCTGTTACGGCCCGTGATAGCCATTATAGGTGACCGTAACAGGCCACTGGATTTTAGCCTGGGCATCAAAATTTGGGAAGTATAGAGCGCCTTATTATTACGTCTCGTAACAACTGTTACAGGAGTGTCGCGGCGGGAAATTTTGTGATTAAGCTATTGATTAGCTTAACTTGAATGAGTAAGAGTCTCCATCGAACTTTATTGTTTCCAACACAGGAAAAGGGAAAATATCAATAAAATCCTAATAAAATATCTAGGTACGAAAGTTGATTACGCAAGGGGAAGATCAAAGATTAAGTTTGAATGAGTACCTGAGGGAGCATGTGAATCAAGCAAGCAATCAACAAGTAAGTAAACAAAAGACAAAGTTAAAAATGGACTATATAAATATCAAGAATGAACACCAAAACCCTAAGTAAATGGAATAACCATCTAAACCATAATTATCTAATCATACCCAAGATGGACATTTAAACAAGTATTAAACAACATCAAGAATAATGGTCAAGCAAAGACACACAAGTGATCATGTCATGTACCCAAACAAGACAATGCAAAGTCAAGATAAGGGGTGTAACAAGAAATCACCCTCAAAACATCATCAAAGAAATGTCTCAAGATAATGTATTAAGGTGTGTCCCAATTCCAATTTAAAGAAAGAATCATAATAAGCAACAACTCATAATAAGATGATCATCTAAACACAGTGAGAACAAAACCTAATGGAAGTCATCATATACATAAGCCAAAGATAAGAAAGTAGGTCTCATCACACACAAAATCAATCATAAACCCTAATGAAGAGTCCAGACATGTATAAAAGGGTAATTAAAAGCTCAAAGCGTATTCAAGGATTAAATATCTTAAAACCCTAAGATTTCATCAAGACAAGACATCAAGGATGAAATCCAACAAGTTCATGGTATTAAGTCAAAAGGATATCATGGCAACATATTATAGCCTTAAGATCAAGTCAATTAAAAAAATTGTAAGAGAAACATCAAGATTTTAAACAAACAATTTCAAATAAGAAACTATATTCTTTTGGTTTTTTATTAATACATTTAAATGTCTATATATAAAATCAAATCTTTAATAAAATATAAACTTTTTGGGATTTTTATAGATGTCAATATTAATTAAATAAAGGAGAAATAATAGTAATAGAATAAGTAAACAAAAATGAAAAGGGAAAGAAAAGGATATAAAAACTATTATGGACTAGCCCAATTATTCAAATTGGCTCAATCCACTCTTTGGCATAGACCGGCCCAATAAACGTTGGCCCACCCACAAGAGCCGAGAGGGAAGAAATCTCCCCTTTAACCGAACATGATTGGGGATTAGCCGAGTATCCAGGGCACAACTAGTCAAGACCTAGTCAACGGTCCCCTATATTCTGGACCCAAAATCACGCCCAAGCCCACGAAAATAGGAGATCCCCTCCACTCAAACGAGAACACTTATAAATTGCCCTCTATCCCTAGAAGGCAATGTAATCTAAACTTTTCCCAAAATCTCATACTTTCTATTGTACCTTGTTGTTCTCTTACTTACTTTGACATCGGAGTGCCTTGCAGGTACAAACCTCTTTTTTCTCAACCATCACCGAAGATCGAGCCTACCGTTTCTGGCCATCTGTTATGCCCGTAGCGAACAGTGGTGCCGTCTGTGGGAAAATTTTGCTTCCCCGATTCTCTTTCTTGCACTTTCTCGACCGTTTCTTGCGCTAGCAAGAACTCAGAAACTAAAGCTATCACCTGTCATCATTCATGGCCAACAACAACGAAGATTTCTCCACTCTAGACGCAGCATAAATGAGCAAGACCGCCGTTGAACTCATCGTGCCGCCTCCCAACAACAACGTATCTCAGCCACGTGATGGCCACAGAGCTTCTCCTTCTTCGGAGGATGCCCGTAACAATACCACCTTCTATTACGGGGATACCAGGGGGAAGGATCATCAAGAAGCAATTCTTGAGAACACCTTTTTGGTCACAAAGCCATCCCAGGCTAACCCAACCATGGTCACCATCTTCGCCGCCTTGAATCAGACCAACGCCTTGATCCGACAACAGAATAATCGAATTTGGGCACTAGAATTGAAGCACCGCGTCCAAGACTCCTCCTCGCGAACACTCACGTTCCGAGCAGGATACCATGGAGACCAAGAAACGTCACCATTCTCCTTCACAGAGAGATCATCCTTCCTCCATTTCCAAGAGGAGCAAGGAAGACCACCGCTCTCGTCAACGCACCCTATCTCCACGGCCAAAGAGATGGTCACGATCACCTTCCCCGAAGCCTGCGAACCACCGTCGAAGTTAACTTGCCATTTAGGGGAGAAAGGCACCATTGCCATTTTGGAAAAGCAAGCTTTTTGCACAAAGTCCACTCCTTGAGCCTCTAACTTGTTCCCTTTGTCCATACTCAACCTAGAAACTCAGAAGCAACATGTTTAATGCATCCAACCACTTTAGAAGCCTTTGTACTAAGCATCGGAACCATGCTTTTCAAATTACTTCACTACTAAGTTTCCAAGCCACAAGCTTCAAACTGATTAGTTCCAAACCCTAATTCTCTCCTATAAATAGAGCTCATTTATTCACTCAAAAGATACCAGTTTTCAGCCTCAATACCTCTCAAATCTCTCTCATTTTAGAATTGCAAAAATTTCAATTTTTCTTGAAGCTCAAAAATATTTCTTCGAGTCTCGCTATCCTTTCAAATTCCTTGCAATCCAACCATTCATACATCTCTTATACATCATATATAAGCTATCCAAACCATGAATTAGCTTCAGTAACACATCCTCCATCATTCACCAACTCTCACTTTTGACATTTGCAACTTGAGGTGGTCAGAGGGATTCAGAAGGTTTCATAGCATATTAGCTATTTAATTAGTTTCACTAAGGTCCCAGTGTAGCAACCTGCCCTAAAAATTAAAGATTTAGAGTCGCCACCTATTCTACCAGGGCGAATAGGAAACCCTACGCAGTTAAGAGATCGGGGTAAGATTATTATAATCAGATCAAGGGAAGGTGTTAGGCACCCTTAACCCTTTCCTATGGTTTTATGTTCAAAGTAAAGGTTTATGGCTAAATATTAAGGTTTAATAGCTAAGGAAGTGAATAGGGCGAAAAGTGAGATCTGAACTGAATTGAGGTTTTGGGGAGGGGACTCGCCTTGTTACCAAGTGCCTACATATCTCCTTAGGGAGAATCAGAGTCAACATAGTTTGGGCACAGGGTTGTACGCCTTTGAATTAGTATGAGGTTGTTTGAAGGCTTTTTGAATGGCCTGTCGTAGTTTTGAAATGCGAAGTTCGAAGGTATTTTGAATTACCTTTTCGTAGATTTGAAAATCGCAGAGATGGAAATCTGTAGTTTCATGGTTTAGTGTGTTTTAAATGTTTGGCGTACAACCCTGATTTGATATGTCACCGTTAGATGCGATGATCAATAGATTTGATCATTATAGTTAACGGATTAAATAATGTATTGATGGTTGCTCTGATCGATAGATTCGATCGTCGCGGACAGCAAATGAGGTGTATTTTAATCTTGTGTAATTGAATTATTTATCGTTTTATTATTTTATCTCTCGTCATTGCGACTAATAGATTTAGTCAGGTCGAGGAGAGAATTAAACCTTTATTATTTTATCTCTCGTCATTGCGACTAATAGATTTAGTCGGGTCGAGGAGATAATTAAACCTTTATTATTTTATCTCTCGTCATTGCAACTAATAGATTTAGTCGGGTCGAGGAGAGAATTAATGTTAATGTTTTCGCCAAATGGGCAATAGGATTGGGCAAACCCTAATATAACCTTTCTAGGGTTTTCATTGTGATTTTTAATAATTAAAAATGATCAAAATAAATTAAATCGAATAATCGGGGAAAAATCCTAACCCTAGTCATTAACCTAACCCTAATTATATTCTAACCTTAATTGAATAATTTAGTTTAATTAAACAATAGCTAATATGCATTTAATCTAAATAATAATAAAAGATATATTAAATAAAACCTGGTTCTGATCATGTGTTGCACCCTTATGAGTGTCCATGGTGTGACTTCAGCCTTGTGCGCCAGATCCATGATAGTGGTGATCCGATGGCTAGATGTTGAGCGTGCATCGTGCACCTCCTTGAAGTAGCGCGCGCAGAATTTAGAACTTGAATATTTCACAAAAATATTGTAGAACTGGGAGTCGAACCCACGTTTTGATGGTGATAAGTATGCCCCTTTGCCATTCATGCTGCGATGCCAAGCTTATATACTTGTAATGCCAATATTATTTAACACAAACAGAATCAGGAATAAAACTAAAGGAATGACCCACGCCCGTCTTCGTCTTCCTCGTGGGTTTTTTCCTAAAATTCTCGGTCCAGCTTCCCAATAGGTCTCCCCTGTTTCTATCATACTCTCTAATCTCTGCTTTTCAAACAACAACATCGAGAGGAACTTTTGCGGGACTTTGTTGAGTTTCGGTTTCCGATCTACTTTCCGAACTCTTCTTTGCTTCTAAGATTGCGCTTTGGCTCCGATCTATTCCCCTTTTCACTTCAAATTTCTTCTAATCTTCGCAAGCTGATGTAGATGTGGAATGGTGTGAAGAGTGATTTGTAGAATGGTGGCTTGTAGACCGGACGGAAGGGACGTAAATCCGGCTTCCTCCCCTCCGATTCATTCACCAGCCGACTGACGCCGGTCGCGCTTGAAGCAACATCATCGCTCCAGTCACCAGCGATATCCCTCCGCGCACGTTCGTCGAAACTGTGTTTGCGTTTATATGCTCCGCGGCGGAGTTTTTCTTCCACGTTTTCCTGCAAAAGCAACCACAACAAAGAAACCTGTGCAAATGGTATTGTTTTTTTAGATATTTAGCAGTTTAGCGATGGCAGAGGTTATAGTTTGCGGTGGCTTGATTCATGATGATGTATCAATTCTCTTTGGTGTTTATGAATGGTTTTATGCCTTATAGTGATGGACCAAGTTTTGTTTCTGGAATTTGGGGTCAGGTTCTTTATATATCTACGTGAAGGAGACTGTATAATAAAACTTGGAGGGTGGAAATTTAGTCAAAAGTGGGTATATATGTGACGACCTTTTTTTTGTTATTTGAAAAGAGTATATGTACTGTGTGAATGATGCTTATGTCTGTGTGTGAAAGTATGTACAGTGAGAATGATATGCGTGTGTGTGAAGTGAGAATGTGGTATGAGTGAATAGAAATTGGCCTCCTCTAATGTGTACAAAAATATTGTATTTATATTAGTCAAATTAGGGTTTTCTATAACTAATGGGCCCATTGCCCAATTAACTTAATAATTATAAAAAGACTAAATATAATCATAATAATAATAATATTTAAATTAATACTAATAATATTTAATTAACAAAACTTAATTAAAAATACTAAATCTAATTAATTAAAACCTAATACTAATCCTAATACTAATCCTAATACTACCTGATAATAATCCTAATATTAATAAAAATTAATAATGCTAAATACTAATAGTTAGTCGATAAAAATAATAATCAATACAAATATTAGTAAAACCCAAAATACCCCCAACAGTGAAAAAAACCCTTGTAATAATCGGGCCCAACGTTTGGGTCCTAAACACTTGTTAATTACACCCTTGCTTTAACTCAACCTGATTTATAAGAGAGCGGGTTTGACAATAGAAATGTCAAACCCCATGACTCTTAATTTTGAACCTTGATGGATTAACAGATGGAGATTCGATCGGGAAAATTTTGGGGTATGACAGCTGCCCCTGTTCAATCTTCTTAAACCTGAAGAGTCAGATAGGCACGTCTGCCGGTCGTGATCTAAAGGTGGAAGATGATTGAACACTGAAAATGCCCTGAAATTTGCATCTGTTGGGAAGAAGTTCTGTGGGAGATGGGCTTAAAGATGCCATCCAAGGTAAATACCCTTCTTTTTCTTGGGTGTGAAGCAAATGCGTTTTGGAAGGACCCACGTGATTTGATTGTAGCATGGCTTGAAAAGGCAACCTGAATTTTATGCAATGTTATGATGCATGCGATGTATGATGCAGTGAGCTTCTCAAAATAAATGAGAGCGATGTATGTATATGCACTATGTATGAATGAGGTATGTTAGTTGAATGATGCATGATTGTTAGTTATGTTAGTTGAAGTATGTTAGTAACTTTGAAAAAGAAAAATAAAACCTTTGTTTGTTATTGATGATGTTTTGGAGAAGATCACTGCCGAGGGACTAACGTGATAAACCCAATTGAGAAACCCTTTGTAAAACCCTTTGTAGTCTTGAAGAAGATCACTGCCGAGGGACTAACATGATAAACCCCATTGAAGAACCCTTTGTAAAACCCTTTGATCACTGCCGAGGGACTAACGTGGTGGGTAAACGTAACTATCAATAGCGACGACTCGCAGTTTGTTGTAGAAGATAGTTAACTTGCTATAGCGCTAGCAAGCTTTCGTAGTTTGTGAACCCCATTTACTATAGTTCTAGTAAGTTTCCATAGTTTGTGAACCCCACTTACTATAGTTCTAGTAAGTTTCCGTAGTTTGTGAACCCCACTTACTATAGTTCTAGTAAGTTTCCGTAGTTTGTGAATCCCACTTACTATAGTTCTAGTAAGTTTCCGTAGTTTGTGAACCCCAAAAGGATCACTTGCTATAGCTCTAGCAAGTTCACCAGCACCAATAGGATTACTTGTCATAGTTCTGACAAGCTCACCTGCACCATTTGGATCATCTGCCCTTGTTCGGAAAAATTTCACATGCACCATTTGGATCATTTGCCCTGGCTCGGACAAATTTCACCTACACCATTTAGATCGTTTTCCCTGGTTCGGACAAATTTCACCTACACCATTTGGATCATTTGCCCTGGTTCGGGCAAATTTCACCTACACCATTTGGATCATTTGCCCTGGTTCGGACAAATTTCACCTACACCATTTGGATCATTTGCCCTGGTTTGGACAAATTTTACCTACACCATTTGGATCATTTGCCCTGGTTCGGACAAATTTCACCTACACCATTTGGATCGTTTGCCCTGGCTCGGACAAATTTCACCTACACCATTTGGATCGTTTGCCCTGGTTCGGACAAATTTCACCTACACCATTTGGATCATTTTCCATGGTTCGGACAAATTTCACCTGCACCATTTGGATCATTTGCCCTGATTCGGACAAATTTCACCTGCACCAATAGGAGTCACTTGTCCTGGTTCAGACAAGTTTACCTGCACCAATAGGAATTATTTGCTATAGTTCTAGCAAACTTACCTGCACCAAAGGAATTACCTGTCATGGTTCTGACAAGCGTACCTGCATAAGAGGAATCATTTGCTATAGTTCTAGCAAACTTACCTGCATGAAAAAGATTCACTTGCTATAGTGCTAGCAAGTTTATCCGCATAAAATTCTTGACGGTATCCTGTAGATGTATGAAGATGATGCTCGCGACTCGAGGGCCAGAAAGGAAACGATATGTTTAGAAACTCACGACTTGAGGGTCGTAAAACACACCTATCATAACACGTGGGTTGGAAACTCATGACACGTGGGTCGGAAAATACACCTATCACAACACGAGGGTTGGAAACTCACGACACGTGGGTCGGAAAATACACCTAACACAACACGAGGGTTGGAAACTCATGACTCGAGGGTCGGAAACTAGGCTTTTGTAATATGTGAATGTAATAGATGATATACATATGCTAATGCGTATGTATGTATGCTGATGTAATCCCGAGATTTTATCTCCTTAAACCCGTTGAACCTGTTTAATCCATGTTTGCCCCTACATCACGACTATGTTTATGCCGGCTTGGTAATGTTTATGTATATGGATAATGCTTATGCTTATGCATATGTTGATTGATGTAACGAATGGAACGAAGTAATGTCTTCTATAAGACTACCTGAAAAGGTTTCTGGAATGGATGTGAATGTTTGTCTTAAAGAAGACTATTTGAAAAGATTTTTAGCAACGGATGAGGGATGTCTTAAAGAAGACTACCTGGAAAGGCTGAGAAATGTCTTAAAAAGACTACCTAAAAAGGTTCTTAGAATGTCTTAAAGAAGACTACCTGAAAAGGTTCTTGGAAATGGCGATGATTGTCTTAGAGAAGACTACCTAGACAGGTTCTTAGAAAAATAATGTCTTAAAGAAGACCACATGAAGAGGTTCCTAGAAAGGACAATGAATGTCTTAGAAAAGACTACCTAGAAAGGTTCTTAGAAAAGGAATGTCTTAAAGAAGACCACCTGGAGAGATTCCTAGAGAGGATGATGAATGTCTTAGAAATGACTACCTAAAAAGGTTCTTAGAAAAGGAATGTCTTAAAGAAGACCACCTGGAGAGGTTCCTAGAGAGGATGATGAATGTCTTAGAAAAGACTACCTAGAAAGGTTCTTAGAAAAAGAATGTCTTAAAGAAGACTACCTGAAGAGGTTCCTAGAGAGGATGACAATTCGTTTTAAAGAAGATTACCTGAAAATGTTCCTACAAAGGATCGTAAGATTTGTCCTAAAGAAGACTACCTGAGAAGGTTCTTAGAAAGGATGACAATTTGTCTTAGATAAGACTGCCTGAAGAGGTTCCTAGAAAGGATTGTAAGAATTGTCCTGAAGAAGACTACCTAAAAAAGTATGGTGTAATGTATCAACCAATGTATGTAATGCATGATTTATTATGTATTGGCATGATGCTCCAATGATAGGTTATTGATAGCCAAAGCGTATATAGCTCGCTAGTCATGTAAGGTTGTTGGATGCTAGCGCGACTTCCCAATACCTGCTTTTGAACTTGGAGATCGTAGTTAGGAGAAAGATTTGTTCGAGGTTGTAAAGCGTGAGGATGCCTTTTCCTTTTGTTGTGCATCTTGCCCCGGTTTGGCTTTTTGAAATACTCCACGCCTTTTGATTTTCAAAGTTCTCCATGTCTTTAACCTTTTGCAATTCGCCTCTTTAACCTCTTGAAATTCTCCACACCTTTATCCTTTGAAATTCTCCATGCCTTTAACCTTCGAATTGTTTACCTTACGAATTTGATATCCGATGCCCCAATGTTTAGTGGTAAAGGATGCCCCTGATTGCATAACCATGAAGGAAGTACTTCGAGAAATAACCTTGTCGTGCCAATGTACTCCATCGTTTAGATTGAAGGGTATGCCCTTGATTTCCAGGATATGGAGGGTTATTCATGGTGTTCTATCCTTTTAAATTTCTCCCATGTTTGACATGCCCCTGATTGAGATTGCTTCGAGATGTGAACCAAGTTGATTGGTCTTTAGGAAGAATGCCCCTAGTGAATAGTGTTGCACCCCAAAATTTGCCCACATATTTAATTTTTAACTGGCTCAGGTTTTGCATTCATGTACATACTTCACTAGGTCATCTAACACTCATGCATTCATTTTTAATCAATAAATTTGGCATGGGATCAAAGATCTTGAAAAGATTAGAGTTGCATAATGGTTTTAGATTTCTACAACAAATGCAGTCTAATTCTTATGATTCCTCTGCTTCTTTCTGTGAATAATAAAGTGTGGAAATAGGGTGTGAAGTGTGGTTATCAGGGACTCATCCCTCATCTAAAACAACAGAGTGCTTGGCACTTAATCAGAGTATTTCCATGCATTCCTTGACCTGGGGTTTATTTCCCTATTTGGATTTTTGTCATCGTTGGGTTTGTTATTCGAGTGTCAAAGAGAAATTGATTCGGTTGGTTAGAATTCAAGAAGCTGTACAAAAGTCAACATATAAAAAAGTGTTCAAAGTCTTTTGTTTTGACAATTATCTTGGTGCATTCACACCATGATCCTGAGATTCTATGCAACAAAGAAAATGAAGACTTCAAATTCAAGTTAGAAGGAGAATTCTCTTCAAAGGTTCGAAGTGTTCCATTCAAACAATTTCCTTTCAAGAACTCTACAATTTATCAAAATACAATGTCCATCACTTTCCAAACATTCCTTCAAAAAATCCATATTCCTGTTACACAATTCATATTACATTCATTCAAATAAGATTACAATACTCCCACAAAGAAAATTACAAAAAAAAATAAATGAAGCTGATTTGGAAAAGACCATTACATTTTCAAGGGAAATCATGTTCAGTAGCATCCATTACATGATACAATCGCGTCATCACACCAATTATGAAATTACACAAGCTTTGACCAAAGTCAACACTCCTACACTCAACCAAGTCAGGCCCTTGACCTTCTTCTCTTATAACCTTCAAGTTTGCTTCATCTTCATCATCTCGCCTTCAAATAGAACAAAGATTTGAACGAACATCCATGATCCCCACTCATGCCAATTTATAACTAAGATCCTGCTACTGAGTTGCTTCACCAAACCAATGGTAACATATTGCCTGCATTGCTCTCTACAAACCTACAAAACAATGCATATGCATCCATGTCAGACCATGTTTCAGATCATCATTTGAACCAACCCAAATGGCCATATCATTGCACTCTTGATTCAGATCAAAAACTCAAAAAAATAATAATAATAAATACATCAAACAGGTATGGACCCAATGGAAACGTTGTGCCTGTTGTGCCTGAAATCGGAGATGAAGATGATAGCACTGAGTTCAGTTCAGCAAGCGAAAGAAAAAGGATATGTCAACAGCAAGATCATAACAGCCCTACACCAACACCCATTCATATCAACTCAAAACCATTCAAATAAAAACCAACATAAACATTCAGTTCAGCCTATACAATATTCCAACCCTGCATAATTCAAATACCCATATCATATACCATACACATCTAACCTACACAATCCAAATATATACCAAATACAACAGTCATATACATTCATTCTTGAAAAAATAAACCGCAACATCTTACAAACAGCCAACCAAATTTCATACTAACCTACCGGTTCGCTAGACATTCAGCATGAGAACACTTCATACAAGTTCATTTCAAAACCAGTCCACACTAATCAGAGGCTGCCGATGTGTCCTACACAAGAAAGAAAACTCCAATCACTAACAGGCTTCCGACTTCTCATAACAGAATTCCCTATAACAGAACCATAACCACCAAAACAGAAATCAGTTTCACTCATAACGAACATAACAGTTGCAAAAATCAGCATAACAGAAATATACCTAATTGTTTCTAACCTCACAACTAACTTAACCAACTCTTAACAGTCTGTTACTCAATTTCCACCTTAACCAATCTCCAACTTCCAAATAACTAACCCAAAACCGATTCAGTTACTAACCTAACTGTCTAACTGAATTTCAACCAATTGCTAACAGAAACAACTGAATCAAAACAGGAAAAATCAGAGATGAACTAACCTCATATCTCAGACTCAATCTCAACCCTCCATTGCTCATAACCGCTTCCCCCAACCATTGGCTCAGATCAAAACATCCATAACTAAATTCAATCTTCATCACCTCTATATAACCTCATTCACCATTCTTCATTCATCTCTCTACACACCATAACACACGCACCATTCTCACCTTCCACTCTTCTTCATCTTCAAATTCTCTTCACGCTCACCCTCATCTGTTCATCCCTCCACTTCATCTTCTTCTTCAACCTTCTCCACACCTTGATTCAATCACCAATCACTCTTCACATAACAGAAAAAAGAGATAACAGAAAACTAACCTGTAACAAATTCCTCTTCCATTCTCTCTGAAAACCTTCATTCATCTTCACATTCAATCTTCATCACAAGATCGCCATAATCCTCACCTCATCAATCTTCTTCATCATTCATATTCACCAACAGAAAAAGAAGAAAGATTTGTAACAGAATATTGGAGAAAAAGAACGTAACAGAAAAATTGGGAACTCACCCTGGAATCCTCTTCTCTCCATCTCAAACCTTCAAACTCCTCTGAACCTCGATAATCATCATCCTTCAATCCATTTCCACAAAATCTTCATCCTTCAAACAACCTCCATCAATTCACACTCGCACATCTCAAGCAAACAACACGGAAACAACCGCAACAAACTTCACCATGAACAATAGCGAAAACGCAGAACTTAAGAAGAGTAGAAGTTCAGTCGGAGAAACAAGAACGCGAAGACGAAGAGCTTTCTGTGCTTGGAAGTTTTACCACATCTTTCTCTGGATTTCATATCACCGCCGACGAACTCGAAGCACCATCGGACGCACTCTCCGGTTTGAAAGGAAATCGACAGGAAATCGAAAGGAAGACGGAGAGAGGAAGAGTTGGAGTCGAGAGGGGGACGAGGACATTGTTAAGGCGGCACCGATAGAGTTCATCGGAGAGGGATGAGGATCGGCGCCGTTCGTCGTCCGCCGTGTTGCCATGAGAAGAGGAAGAGAGGTTCGTTCATGATGGAAGTCCAAAAGCCACAAACAAGTAACCCTAATTCTCTTTTCTATTTATTTTTTTATTTTTTGCTTAATTATAATTTAATAGTATTAGTTGATGCTAATTGAGGTTAATATAATATTGAATGAGGATTAATCGTAGTTAGTTTAATGTCAACTAGAATATTAAGAAAAATCTGGTAGATTAGTGGACCATTAACCTGAATCAATGGGAATAATGAAAATCTTTGGATCAATAAACCCATGGGCCATCACGAATTGATATGCCACACCTCTCTGGCCCGTTACACCCCCAGTCAGAAAAAATCTGAAACAAAAACAGTTCTTGGGCTCATACTATTGGGCCCTGCGCCAGATTCCTTACCATACCCTCACTTTCTGATTCGCACCCCCAGAGCCCATGTTTAATTGATAGTTTTTTTTAGGTTTTTCTACTTAGTTTTTGCTACTTCTTTTAGGTGATAAAAATGACATAAAAAAATATTAGTTTTAGGATTTAGATTTTTAGTACAATTTAGGCTTGAACTAGAATTCCCTTAACATGTAAAAAAAACCCATAAAAATAGTAGTATTTTAGGTTAATTTTTGAATTGCTTCTTTTTATGCTTTTGTGTCATTTCCATGCTATTTTTTGTAGAATTGTTGTGTGATTTTGTTACTTGTTTTTGGCCATATTTCGGCCTACTTTGCTCCTTTTAGAATTTAGTGACCATGTTAACTTTAGAATTAGAAGTAGGAATTAGAATAACTTAGATTAGAGAATAGGTTAGTTCCCCTTTGTTCATTCTTTTTCTTTTTTAACTTTAAAGCACTAATAAAATAAAGATGCGAATCACATCAAGAAAGTGATAGAGAAATGAGTGGGATTCATTCCCTAATCTGTTTCTCAATCACTTAGTGGCATAGAAATGAGTGGGATTCATTCCCTAATCTGTTTCTCGGTCACTACTTAATGGGAGAGAAATGAGTGGGATTCATTCCCTAATCTGTTTCTCAAACATTAATTAATGGGATAGAAATGAGTGGGATTCATTCCCTAATCTGTTTCTTGAACATTATATAATGGGATAGAAGTGAGTGGGATTCATTCCCTAATCTGCTTCTCGATCATTATACATTTTATGTGATTCTAATCGCAAAGTAAATTCCCTTAAAAAATACCCAACCAAAAAACATTTAATACACTTAATAAAGGCTCGAATTAAAACAAAGTAATGAAGTGGTGCGAAACCTTGTATTGGGTTTTGTTCATCATGTAGTTACATAAAAAACACAAACCCAAGTTCATTCTTTTGCCTTGTTAGGCGCTTAAGAACATGTTGAGTCCATTCCAAATTAGGCGTATAAGTCTCCAAAGGTCGAGCATCGTGGATTGTGACCTTAACCGCTGTTCAACTAAAAAACACAAAACAAATGGAAACTATGGAGCCGAACTACGGCCGCTCTGATTCCTTGTAAGGGATACGTAGGCATTGGGTCGCGGGGCCTAAGCGAGCACGCTTGTAAATAATTCCTTCTTTTCCCCGTATTTCTTTTTGCATTCATTCGCATTTAGGTTTAGACATAGATACACCCTTTAGATAGAAACAAACATAGGTGGATACCATCGAGTACGATGGGCGTGAGGGGTGCTAGCACCTTCCCCTTGCGTAACCGACTCCCGTTCCCTGTTTCTCTGGTCGAAAGACCTTGTCCTTGTTTTGAGTTAGGTTTTCTGATATTCCTTTCCCGCGATGGGATGAATATATTAGTGGCGACTCTGATTCCATTTTTCGCGGTAGCGACAGCTGGCGACTCTGCTGGGGACGTTGCTAGACCTGTGCTGGTCCGTTCTTAGCGAGTCGATCCTAGCCTTTGTTTGTTTGTTTATTGGGTGTTTCTTTGTTTGTTTGTTTATTTGTTTGCATGTTGTATATATGCTTGCATATCATGTTTATTTTCCGCTTGCATATCATGCATCTGGACTATACTATGGGTCCCCGTGGGGGCCACATATTTTTCTGCTTTGTTTTACAGGTTGGGTGGGATGTTCTATGAGGTAAAAGGCCCAATACCCAGGCCAGAGTTAACACATAGGATACCTAGGATAGAGTGGATAGTCATGACGCCAACAGAATGTTAGGTTCTGTTGATTGCGATCATGAGACCCACGACCAGCCGAGACTCGAATGGGATACCGTTGTTGGCATGTATTTGCAACAATGATGGTGTTTCAGGAGAGTTGCTAATGCTGGAGACCTTTTGACCTACCTTGACCTAGATGCACCTGTGAGTGGGGTGGGATATTCATGACAGGTACCGTTGGTGACTGTTCTGTTCTGATGGTGACTATTGTTCTTATGGTTTTGTGATACCTATGCCGGACTTTTGATCTCGTGACATTTGACCTACATCAGTTATTCAGAGGATTGTACAGTGGTTACTAAGATTATATGGACCTTGATCCCATGCTTTTGCATTGCATAACATCATTACTTTATCCACTTCATTTGTGGGTGATCCTAAAGTCTATTTCCAAAAAAAAAAAAGAGGAAACGAAAAAGGTAGAAAAACAGAATAGATGAAAAAAGAAAAGAAAAGATATTATATGCAAAAAAAAAGAGAATAAAAGAGAAATAAAAGTGTGTGAAAAGACTTTAGGATTCTCCATAAATGAAGCATGCATTCATAATATCATGCATTTCATGGTTCTATCAGAAGCTTATAGGGGCCCTTTCTACTCAGATTTTGATTTCAACAACAAATTGACTTCTCACCGCTACGTGCTCAAAGATTAACAATGGAACAACTCCGTGAGGACTTAATTCAGATGAGGACAGAAATGGGGATTAACCTGAATCATTGTATGGAGGCTATTCAAGCCCTTGCTTTTAGACACGAAGAATTGAGACAGGTTCCTCAGAGGCCAAATGCAATGTTAATCTCACCTCAAGAGAAGGTCTTTTGAATCAGCATGTCTGAAGTAATGTTGAGATTCCTATTCTTGGTAAGGAGAATTCACATCATTGAAGTCTTCGAGTTTCTGATTATTGAAAATGAAAAAAGGTTCCACCTCTTGGAAAAAGGGTGAAAGCCATAAAAGATTGTGACTCAGTTGATTTAGACATTGTTGGATTGTGCCTAGTGTTTAATGTCAAGGGATGCAAAGGTCATTTATTCTCTCTGGATAGTTTGGACATGCAAGTAAAAGTGTTGTTCATCTCTTGTACATATGTGGAAGTTGCGTGGGGCTCCCGACCGAGGGATAAGCAAGACATATTCTTATCTTGAGCATTGCACCATTCGCATAGCTCGAATCCCTAAAGCATTATGAATTTTTGTGTGACTTCATCAGAATATTTCGCCATGTGATAATCAAGAGTGTTTTGCAAAAGCATTTCTCATTCTCAAGCTGTTATTTCATATCCTGGGTCATCTCTTCTTGGAATTTTCTTCTTAGTGGCCTTTGCTCGTCAATAGAGAAAGAAAGAATATGAGAAATAAACCGATGTAATTTCAATACCTTGTGCTCAGTTATATCCCTGATTGATGGTATTTCAGTTGGTGGTGTGGGTCTTCTTTACCACATATAGCTCTCCTAAGCTTGATAATCATGCTAGCTTCTTACATTTTATGGTGGTGATTACTGTTCTAGCATCTATATTTGGGGCTCCCGACCGAGGGATAAGCAAAACATTGTCTTGAGTATTGCATCATTTGCATTGCTTGAATCCCTAAAGTAAGGCAAAAATGCACCACTCTTGTACGCCTTTGTTGGAACATTCTTCTGGGAAGCAATCTAAAGTGTGTTGAAGGAACATATGATATTGCTAAGAGGCTACCATGCTGGGGCACCTAGCCATTCAACTGAAGGTGGTAGGACATTCAAAGGAAGAATTCAAGTCCTCGACGATTCCAGAGCAATCTCATTCACTCCAAGAGTTTTATGCACAAATTGAAGTCTCAATGGGGTATCAAAACTGCAAAAAGCATTCAAGAGCAATAAGTCCATACGGAGTCAAGTCTCCTCAACAAGGGCATTCATTTAGTTCTTTATTGCATTCTCATTGGTAACACTTCATTGTTTGTTTAAGCATTTAATTGCATGTAAAAATTTGTTAATTTCTGAATGAAAACCATAATACATTGCTTCTGTTTGTCTTGAAGTAATCCATTCGTTTTCACTAAAAAAAAAAAGTGTTTTGGCATTACGATACCAACTTTTCTAATCGCTTGCTTAGGCAACGAGCAGAGGGAGAATGATGAAAAAAAAATGCAAAATCCCTAATCATGTGTTTTTGAATAAAACCCTGCTGATGATGTACAGGCATTGTTTCAAATCCACAAACACCGGAGATATAAGGGAGATAGACCCTCGTTAACCCCTTTGAGCCTTGAAGTAGGAGTTTCTTTTATGTTTAGAAAAAAACCCTTAATTTTAACCCTGGGGCAGGGTAGTGTTCATTTAACTTGATCAAGTGTTCAAAACTCATAAATGGCACACATCTAAGGATACAATAATGGTTATCCTTCAAAAGGTTGAGGAAAGTCAAAACCGTGATGGTTATCCTTCACCTACCAAGAGGACAAAATATGATGATACCACAATGGTAATCCTTCATCTATCATGGAATGAGGCAGTCGCAGTCACTTCCAACGAATCAAAGACGATGCAAGGTCACACGACTTGTTCAAAAAAAAAAGAAGAAAAAAAATGTAAAAAAGAAAGAGAAAAGTGATGAAAGAAAAGAAAAAAGCGATGAAAGAAAAATATAGCAATGAAAAGAAAAATTATGCAAGAACAAAGTCGTGTGATAATGAATCAAAAGAATAAAAGGGGAGCGACTGCCATGTCCGAAAAACCTCATTGATTCCTCAACCATTTCAAAATTCCTTGTGAGGGATGAACACTCATGTCGAGTTAATTGAACTTAGGAGTGGAGAACATCATGAAGGGGGTGGGAACCAAATAATTTTGAGCCTAAAAATCCTTTGTTTTTGAAAACCATGAACCCGACCAAGATACAACCCTTAAAAGTCCTAATTGAAGTAGGGTTTATTTTGGAGACGCACTCCATTGAGATAGCGTTTAACTGACTCCCAATGAAGCGTAACACATATATGTTGGTATCGTATGCTCGCTTTATCTTTCATTCACAAGAGGTTGCAACCTCATTTTATAAAAAGTTTGTTTTAAACTTCAAGACTATCATAGGCTTTGTATTAGAATTATCATTCTTATAATCAACATTATTTTGCATACAAAACATTTGCTTAAACATCAAGGAAGTTTCTATGATGAGAATCCATGAAGAGATTGATCATGTCAGAGTAAAAGAGACTTGAAAACTCTGTAGAGTAAAAAGCAATCATTTCAGAGACTGATATCAAGGGGCATGATGCCTGAAGACTCCATTGAGCATAACCAATTGATACCTTCTTTGATTGGTTACCCTAAGGGGAGAAGTCTGAATACTCTGTTGAGTAGATGCATTTTGATTAAGTACCCTAAGGGGAAGAGTTTGAAGACTCTATTGAGTGTGGTAAAGTTACTTCCACGATTTGTGGGATCTTAAGGGAAGTAAAACTCAAGGATTTCGATAAGATGTACATAATCAGGGGCAATCAAATCGAGGTGTGACCTCTCAAATCCAATTAATCTGGGTCAATCAAGTCGAGGAATCTCTCTTGTGAATTTGACCAATATGAAGTAGTGATGTTGAGACATCTCTCTTAAAGCTCACTCAATCCGGGGCATTCACGTCGAAATTTGACAAATCTCTCGAGGATCCATTGATCAAGAGAAAGAATATTTCAAACGCTTGAATATGCTGGGGCAGAATTACCTCAAGTAAGCATGGTGTAAGGATCCTTTCGAGGAAAATATCTTCGTAAGTCAGGTAGCCCGGGGCATAATCATTTTGGTTTGTAGTGAAGGAACCATCGTTCACTTGTAAAGTGCAGTTGACCATCATGGAGTTGATAGGTATCATAATGCTTTTCCCCAGCAAATCACTCTCTCCCAAGCATAGGAAATTATTTCTCCTGAGAGTTGATTCCATTCCTCAAGCATAGGAGTTTATTTCTCCTAGAAAAGTTAATCCCCGAGTATAGGAGTTTATTTCTCCTGAGAGTTTGTTCCATTCCCCGATCATAGGAGTTTATTTCTCCTGAGAATTCTTTCTCTCCCCAAATAGAAGTTTATTTCTCCTCGGAGTTGTTCCAATCCTCTCAACAAGGGTTCCTCATCCGGATTTCTAACCCCCACCATGGTGAATTGAGAGAATCTCCTCAAAGCTGAAGATTCTCCAAGCAATGGCACATGGTGAGAAGTCATGAGTTATTCTTCAAGTCAACGAAGAAGTATATCTTGCAAGTTAAAGTCCAATGTCTATTGGCACCCCCACAAAGTTCATAACACTAAGGGGATTCTCCCTTGTGTTTACCTCTCCCGAGGTCAAAGACGAAGGTCAATCGACAATTCAATAGAATATTCTCTAAAGGGCCCTCATTGTCTCTACATATAGTAATCATTGCATTCACATCGCATCTACAAAAATGTGTAGCATTTCCATGAATATGGAGCATTACGCCATGGAAAAATCAAACATGCATCAATGCATAAGCCAAGTTTGTATGTGCTCCAAAAGCACAAGGTAATATATTCCCAGAAGAAGTCTCACATTCTCTCTCTAGAGTGGATTGGATACGATGTCTTTTTCCGTCAAGATCATTATCTGTGGTTATTTCCCGTTTGTCAAGTTCAATCGTTTGGATGATCCATACTTGGTGTGTGGCAATTCGAATGGTTGTCACTCTTGTAGAATGACACCCCGCCTTTCGGCCTGTGGGATCCATGTAGTTCTTATGCTTCGCGAGCATCAATGTTTCCTTGCAAACCCAGTGTTTAATAACATCCCCAATAGAGTCTAGCCACTGCTGGCCTTCTTTGGTCAAGTCCAATGATTATTGGCATCCCTTTCAAGTCCCGTGGTTATGGGCATCCTTCGGTCAGGTCTAATTTTGATTAGTCCTCCCCATTCAAGTCCGGTGGTTATCGGCATACCCCTTCAGATCCAGTTGAGTTTTCCAACCCTCGTGTTGCGAATCCTTTGCTGTCCTACCTTTGAGTCATCAGTTTTCCAACCCTCGTGTTGTGAATCCTTTGCTTTCCGACCCTCGAGTCGTCAGCTTTTCAACCCCCGAGTTGAGAATCCTTTGCTTTCCGACCCTCGAGTCGTCAGCTTTTCAACCCTCGAGTTGAGAATCCTTTGCTTTCCGACCCTCGAGTCGTCAGCTTTTCAACCCTCAAGTTGAGAATCCTTTGCTTTCCGACCCTCGAGTCGTCAGCTTTTCAACCCTCGAGTTGAGAATCCTTTGCTTTCCGACCCTCGAGTCATCAGTTTTCCAACCCTCGAGTTGAGAATCCTTTGCTTTCCGACCCTCGAGTCGTCAGCTTTTCAACCCTCGAGTTGAGAATCCTTTGCTTTCCGACCCTCGAGTCGTCAGCTTTTCAACCCTCGAGTTGTGAATCCTTTGCTTTTCGACCCTCGAGTCGTCAGCTTTCCAACCCTCGTGTTGTGAATCCTTTGCTTTCCGGCCTTCGAGTCGTCAGTTTTCCAACCCTCGTGTTGTGAATTCTGAGTTTCTGACTTTTAGTCTTGAGTTTTCCAACCATCGAGTTGTCAGTTCTGAGTTCCCGACTTACGAGTCATAAGTGTCCGAACCCTCGAGTTGTGGACGTTTGTCATATACTCCCCAAAAAGTGTCATGGAAAACCAATCTCTTGCACTTGCCTGTTGCAAATAGGCATCACAAATTCTTCCTTCTTTTAAGGAAATCCAATGGGAATATCATATTGTTACTTGCCGAAGCTTGTTAAGTAGAGGCAGCCAAAAAAAAAAATGGTATCCATCCGTCACTATGAGCGCAAATTTTCTGATACTTTAGTATTTAATCTTCTTCTACCTCGAATGTTCGAAAGGCTACCGCCAATCTCACCTTCAGGTTTAAGACGATTAAATAGGGGCAGCTGTTGCACCCCAAAATTTGCCCACATATTTAATTTTTAACTGGCTCAGGTTTTGCATTCATGTACATACTTCACTAGGTCATCTAACACTCATGCATTCATTTTTAATCAATAAATTTGGCATGGGATCAAAGATCTTGAAAAGATTAGAGTTGCATAATGGTTTCAGATTTCTACAACAAATGCAGTCTAATTCTTATGATTCATCTGCTTCTTTCTGTGAATAATAAAGTGTGGAAATAGGGTGTGAAGTGTGGTTATCAGGGACTCATCCCTCATCTAAAACAACAGAGTGCTTGGCACTTAATCAGAGTATTTCCATGCATTCCTTGACCTGGGGTTTATTTCCCTATTTGGATTTTTGTCATCGTTGGGTTTGTTATTCGAGTGTCAAAGAGAAATTGATTCGGTTGGTTAGAATTCAAGAAGCTGTACAAAAGTCAACAAATAAAAAAGTGTTCAAAGTCTTTTGTTTTGACAATTATCTTGGTGCATTCACACCATGATCCTGAGATTCTATGCAACAAAGAAAATGAAGACTTCAAATTCAAGTTAGAAGGAGAATTCTCTTCAAAGGTTCGAAGTGTTCCATTCAAACAATTTCCTTTCAAGAACTCTACAATTTATCAAAATACAATGTCCATCACTTTCCAAACATTCCTTCAAAAAATCCATATTCCTGTTACACAATTCATATTACATTCATTCAAATAAGATTACAATACTCCCACAAAGAAAATTACAAAAAAAAATAAATGAAGCTGATTTGGAAAAGACCATTACATTTTCAAGGGAAATCATGTTCAGTAGCATCCATTACATGATACAATCGCGTCATCACACCAATTATGAAATTACACAAGCTTTGACCAAAGTCAACACTCCTACACTCAACCAAGTCAGGCCCTTGACCTTCTTCTCTTATAACCTTCAAGTTTGCTTCATCTTCATCATCTCGCCTTCAAATAGAACAAAGATTTGAACGAACATCCATGATCCCCACTCATGCCAATTTATAACTAAGATCCTGCTACTGAGTTGCTTCACCAAACCAATGGTAACATATTGCCTGCATTGCTCTCTACAAACCTACAAAACAATGCATATGCATCCATGTCAGACCATGTTTCAGATCATCATTTGAACCAACCCAAAAGGCCATATCATTGCACTCTTGATTCAGTTCAAAAACTCAAAATAATAATAATAATAATAATAAATACATCAAACCGGTATGGACCCAATGGAAACGTTGTGCCTGTTGTGTCTGAAATCGGAGATGAAGATGATAGCACTGAGTTCAGTTCAGCAAGCGAAAGAAAAAGGATATGTCAACAGAAGGATCATAACAGCCCTACACCAACACCCATTCATATCAACTCAAAACCATTCAAATAAAAACCAACATAAACATTCAGTTCAGCCTATACAATATTCCAACCCTGCATAATTCAAATACCCATATCATATACCATACACATCTAACCTACACAATCCAAATATATACCAAATACAACAGTCATATACATTCATTCTTGAAAAAATAAACCGCAGCATCTTACAAACAGCCAACCAAATTTCATACTAACCTACCGGTTCGCTAGACATTCAGCATGAGAACACTTCATACAAGTTCATTTCAAAACCAGTCCACACTAATCAGAGGCTGCCGATGTGTCCTACACAAGAAAGAAAACTCCAATCACTAACAGGCTTCCGACTTCTCATAACAGAATTCCCTATAACAGAACCATAACCACCAAAACAGAAATCAGTTTCACTCATAACTAACATAACAGTTGCAAAAATCAGCATAACAGAAATATACCTAATTGCTTCTAACCTCACAACTAACTTAACCAACTCTTAACAGTCTGTTACTCAATTTCCACCTTAACCAATCTCCAACTTCCAAATAACTAACCCAAAACCGATTCAGTTACTAACCTAACTGTCTAACTGAATTTCAACCAATTGCTAACAGAAACAACTGAATCAAAACAGGAAAAATCAGAGATGAACTAACCTCATATCTCAGACTCAATCTCAACCCTCCATTGCTCATAACCGCTTCCCCCAACCATTGGCTCAGATCAAAACATCCATAACTAAATCCAATCTTCATCACCTCTATATAACCTCATTCACCATTCTTCATTCATCTCTCTACACACCATAACACACGCACCATTCTCACCTTCCACTCTTCTTCATCTTCAAATTCTCTTCACGCTCACCCTCATCTGTTCATCCCTCCACTTCATCTTCTTCTTCAACCTTCTCCACACCTTGATTCAATCACCAATCACTCTTCACATAACAGAAAAAAGAGATAACAAAAAACTAACCTGTAACAAATTCCTCTTCCATTCTCTCTGAAAACCTTCATTCATCTTCACATTCAATCTTCATCACAAGATCGCCATAATCCTCACCTCATCAATCTTCTTCATCATTCATATTCACCAACAGAAAAAGAAGAAAGATTTGTAACAGAATATTGGAGAAAAAGAACGTAACAGAAAAATTGGGAACTCACCCTGGAATCCTCTTCTCTCCATCTCAAACCTTCAAACTCCTCTGAACCTCGATAATCATCATCCTTCAATCCATTTCCACAAAATCTTCATCCTTCAAACAACCTCCATCAATTCACACTCGCACATCTCAAGCAAACAACACGGAAACAACCGCAACAAACTTCACCATGAACAATAGCGAAAACGCAGAACTTAAGAAGAGTAGAAGTTGAGTCGGAGAAACAAGAACGCGAAGACGAAGAGCTTTCTGTGCTTGGAAGTTTTACCACATCTTTCTATGGATTTCATATCACCGCCGACGAACTCGAAGCACCATCGGACGCACTCTCCGGTTTGAAAGGAAATCGAAAGGAAATCGAAAGGAAGACGGAGAGAGGAAGAGTTGGAGTCGAGAGGGGGACGAGGACATTGTTATGGCGGCACCGATAGAGTTCATCGGAGAGGGATGAGGATCGGCGCCGTTCGTCGTCCGCCGTGTTGCCATGAGAAGAGGAAGAGAGGTTCGTTCATGATGGAAGTCCAAAAGCCACAAACAAGTAACCCTAATTCTCTTTTCTATTTATTTTTTTATTTTTTGCTTAATTATAATTTAATAGTATTAGTTGATGCTAATTGAGGTTAATATAATATTGAATGAGGATTAATCGTAGTTAGTTTAATGTCAACTAGAATATTAAGAAAAATCTGGTAGATTAGTGGACCATTAACCCGAATCAATGGGAATAATGAAAATCTTTGGATCAATAAACCCATGGGCCATCACGAATTGATATGCCACACCTCTCTGGCCCGTTACACCCCCAGTCAGAAAAAATCTGAAACAAAAACAGTTCTTGGGCTCATACTATTGGGCCCTGCGCCAGATTCCTTACCATACACTCACTTTCTGATTCGCACCCCCAGAGCCCATGTTTAATTGATAGTTTTTTTTAGGTTTTTCTACTTAGTTTTTGCTACTTCTTTTAGGTGATAAAAATGACATAAAAAAATATTAGTTTTAGGATTTAGATTTTTAGTACAATTTAGGCTTGAACTAGAATTCCCTTAACATGTAAAAAAAACCCATAAAATTAGTAGTATTTTAGGTTAATTTTTGAATTGCTTCTTTTTATGCTTTTGTGTCATTTCCATGCTATTTTTTGTAGAATTGTTGTGTGATTTTGTTACTTGTTTTTGGCCATATTTCGGCCTACTTTGCTCCTTTTAGAATTTAGTGACCATGTTAACTTTAGAATTAGAAGTAGGAATTAGAATAACTTAGATTAGAGAATAGGTTAGTTCCCCTTTGTTCATTCTTTTTCTTTTTTAACTTTAAAGCACTAATAAAATAAAGATGCGAATCACATCAAGAAAGTGATAGAGAAATGAGTGGGATTCATTCCCTAATCTGTTTCTCAATCACTTAGTGGCATAGAAATGAGTGGGATTCATTCCCTAATCTGTTTCTCGGTCACTACTTAATGGGAGAGAAATGAGTGGGATTCATTCCCTAATCTGTTTCTCAAACATTAATTAATGGGATAGAAATGAGTGGGATTCATTCCCTAATCTGTTTCTTGAACATTATATAATGGGATAGAAGTTAGTGGGATTTATTCCCTAATCTGCTTCTCGATCATTATACATTTTATGTGATTCTAATCGCAAAGTAAATTCCCTTAAAAAATACCCAACCAAAAAACATTTAATACACTTAATAAAGGCTCGAATTAAAACAAAGTAATGAAGTGGTGCGAAACCTTGTATTGGGTTTTGTTCATCATGTAGTTACATAAAAAACACAAACCCAAGTTCATTCTTTTGCCTTGTTAGGCGCTTAAGAACATGTTGAGTCCATTCCAAATTAGGCGTATAAGTCTCCAAAGGTCGAGCATCGTGGATTGTGACCTTAACCGCTGTTCAACTAAAAAACACAAAACAAATGGAAACTATGGAGCCGAACTACGGCCGCTCTGATTCCTTGTAAGGGATACGTAGGCATTGGGTCGCGGGGCCTAAGCGAGCACGCTTGTAAATAATTCCTTCTTTTCCCCGTATTTCTTTTTGCATTCATTCACATTTAGGTTTAGACATAGATACACCCTTTAGATAGAAACAAACATAGGTGGATACCATCGAGTACGATGGGCGTGAGGGGTGCTAGCATCTTCCCCTTGCGTAACCGACTCCCGTTCCCTGTTTCTCTGGTCGAAAGACCTTGTCCTTGTTTTGAGTTAGGTTTTCTGATATTCCTTTCCCGCGATGGGATGAATATATTAGTGGCGACTCTGATTCCATTTTTCGCGGTAGCGACAAATAGGATGTTTGATTGCATGCCCTTGTGATCCTTGAAATTTTGCCCCTGTTTAGGAGAACCCCCTGGATGTGGTTCCCCCATGCAAAGGTCTTTATTAGAAGTGATCACCCTTGATTAACCAATTTCGAGATCTCCTTAATGCTAAGTGTATATTCGTAGATGGCGTTATATTCTTCGAGAAGTAACTCTAATGCAATGCGTATGCAAGTTTTGAAATCGAAGTCCGTTATGAATTAGGACTGGATAATTAGAAATGAATGCTTGAAGAAGTGTAGTAGTTAGAAATAGTTTTAACAAACATAGGAGTCAGTATAATAAAATCTTGCTTAATATGCTTTCATAGTTAACCTTGCCTCAATTAGGACTTTTGAATGTTATAACTTGGCCTTGGTTCAGGGTTTAAGAAACAACGGATATAAGGCTCAAAATTTATTTAACCCAACCCCTTTCTCCTTGATGTTCTCCAAATCCTAAAAATTCGCCTAATCCAATGAATGTGCTTTGCATGTAAGAGAATCGTTTCGGTTTCGATGTTGAGTAGAAGCCTTAGCAGAGATCCAAACATTGATGAAAATGTAGAGATTCAAGCATTGATGGGAAGCTTTGATGATTTAGCAGTCACAAGATTATCTTTCGTATTTTGCCTTTGTTTCTCCCTTGTTTTTGCATGAGCCAATTCCCTTGAATTTGACCCATCGGGATGTCCTAATTTTTGTCTAAGTCGTTTTTGTTTTCTTTCGTGAAACTTTCCATTTCGATTTAGTGGGCGCTTTCCTCCTTTTTTTTGAATGCTCCTTTTGATCCTTAGATTATGAATGTTGTGACTGCTATGTCGATTTTGATTTGTAAGCTTCAACTTTGATACGTCCTCGATCTTGAATGATGTATTGAGGAAGAAGATGTTGTGAATGTGACCTCCATTGCTTCCTCAATCTTGGATGAATGCGAGGAAGAAGATATGCTTGAACCTTTGTTTTGCTTGATCCCTGTGCTTGAACCTTTGCTTGAATTGACTGATTCTCTTGACAACCAAAGTACACCATTGAATTAATCGAAATCTACCCTGCCCCTGGTTAAAATCAGGGTTTATTTGAAAAGTAGAAACAAGCTCCAACTCCTGGCTCGAGGGGGTGACGAGGGATTAACATCCTTATATCTCCACTGTTTAGGAATTGAAACAATGCCTGTACATCGTCGGTTCGGTCTTACCTTGAAAGCATATGTTTAGCTGGACTTAGTTATTTGTATTCGTCATTCTCCCTTAAGTTTGTTAATAATCCTAGAAGTGTGCGCATGAAATGTCGTAGTAGTGAGCGAATGAAGCGAATGAATTGATTCCAAAACCTGCATGGTCATCCCATTAGAATTGCTAATTCGAAGGTACAACTTTTATCTTGAGTAACACTTAGTGATCGTAGGGGTTGAAATTCTGAGCGCGACAAAACCTATTGATCCTAGGGGCAATCTCCTTTGTAAATCCGTCGACCTTGTTTTACTCCTTAGTTCCTAGACTTGTAGAAGTAAAGGGTAATCTCGAATTCTCCTTGGGCACGTCAAACCGGTCGGGAATAAATTGTTAGCGGTGGGTTTTCGTCGTATCGGAACTTCATGAGTTTCCTTTGACTGAACCTCTTTTGCTTTTCCTAAGGATAGTATCACACCGTTCGTAACCTTCATAGTTTGTAAATTAATGTAGAAAATTTATGACACTTCTGCCCCTTGGTGTGGGGTTAACACATGTCGCCTTCCCTCATTGTAGTTATGCATCTTTGTTCAGGATATTGCTCCACTTGGACTAATCCTTGCCCCCAGGTTATCATAGAGCGTCCTTGTAAGTTTTGTTATGTTCTAAGATGAACCACTTTATGACTAGATACATCTTGAGTGTATCTATGAGGGAACTTCTTTGTTGAACTAATCCTTTGCTCGATGACAACCTTCGTTGTATTTACAAACCTGATACGAAAAGGCATGGACATGTAGCTGGCATGGCGAAAGGCGTCCTTTTTTTCTTTGTAAGGCCAGGCTCATTCCCAATTATTTATCCTCCTTTCTCCATAGTCTACGATCCTTTTGATTTTCCTCGTGAGTCTCGGGAAATCGGCTAGCACGAAAAGTATGGATGCGGGCGAAGATAGAAATGCAATTGTAAATGTAAATGCATGAAAGCATGAAAATGTAAATGCATGGGTATTCGAGAGACTCCTTGTATGCAATGCAGACGGGTGACGTATAATCCTAGGGATAGCCTTATAGGCGGCATTAGACCCTATTGAAAACCTTGCAAGATAGATGTCATGACGCGCCAATAGAAATCCCATAGATTAGGGAGTGTGCAAAAAGTAGTGGCTGGTGACCGTTCAAGACAGTCACCAAATCTCATGGCCATCGAGAGGCCATTCGACTTGTACCAATGAAGTTGTCCCTCGTGGGAAGGTTCTCTATGCGGAACACAACCTATCTAAGGATGATGTCGAATGAAGTGAAATCCCTATAGGCTAGGGATGAAAGACGTATAGATGGGAATCCAAACCCTACAAGTTAGAGGGTGCGCGGAAACAAGCACGGAGTGACCGTTCAGGACAGTCACTAGATCTCATAGCCATCGAGAGGCCAATCGAACGAATGCTAATGAAGTTGTCCTCCGTATGAGGGATGTGATTTTTTTAGAAATAGAATCCGTTCAGGCTAGGGGATACGTAGTTTTAAGCACGGGGTGACCGTTCATGACAGTCACTGGATCTCATGGCCATCGAGAGGCCAATCGACGTGCATTGATAAAGATGTCCTTCGTGGGAAGGACGCGATTTTTTTTAATAGAATCCCTACCGGCTAGGGAGTGCGTAAACGAAGATGCCCATCGTGGGACGGACACGTAGTTGTAAAAATACGAATATATACAAGGAAAATCCCTACAGGCTAGGGAGTGCGTAGATGCAAGCGCGGGGTGACTGTTCATGACAGTCACTGAGTCTCATGGCCATCGAGAGGCCAATCAACGAGCACAAATGGAGGTGTCCTTCGTGGGAAGGACATGTTCTTGGAAATAGAGTCCCTGCAAGCTAGGGAACACGTAGGGATACCTGCAAAATTAAAACGCAAGATATTCGCTAAATATATATTGCAAACATATGATAAACATCTCAGCACGAAAGCCCTAGGTTCATAGGTTCGACGTAACGGTTAGGTTGCCTACCCTTTCCATTGGTATATTCTAGAGGGTCTCATGGGGTCGTTCGTAGCCGCCGAGACTTTTTGTCTCTTTGGATTTTAGAACAGCGCATTTTATCCATGAGGTTCGAATTTTAGGGGTAGGTTCCCAGAGAGATCAGCTAAATACCAAGTCCTGCCCTCAACAAAGTCAAGCTTCGTATCAGACATTTCTGGATATTCAACCCACTCTGAGTGGAATTATAATAAGACTCGTAGGCGATGTAATTCCCCTCTGGTCTTAAATATAATTCCCACGCTTAGGTTTTAACAGCAATTTACATACAACCCAAAAGATGTAGTAAAATAACAAATATTCAAATACACATATATTTAATTAAATCACTGTAAATAAATGAAATTGCTGTAAATAAATAAAATTGCGAATAAATAAATAAATAACTAAATATTTAAATATTTATAAAAAAAACCATAAACCCTAAAATGGCGAATTAGCCAAACCCTAAAAATTGCGCCAAAAATCTAAACCCTCTCAAGCCTTAGGAGCATAATAATTCACCATTTTAAGTTTTCCCCAACAGAGTCGCCAGCTGTAGCAACCTGCCCTAAAAATTAAAGATTTAGAGTCGCCACCTATTCTTCCAGGGCGAATAGGAAACCCTACGCAGTTAAGAGATCGGGGTAAGATTATTATAATCGGATCAAGGGAAGGTGTTAGGCACCCTTAACTTTTTCCTAAGGTTTTATGTTCAAAGTAAAAGTTTATGGCTAACTATTAAGGTTTAATAGCTAAGGAAGTGAATATGGCGAAAAGTGAGATCTGAACTGAATTGAGGTTTTGGGGAGGGGACTCGCCTTGTTACCAAGTGCCTACATATCTCCTTAGGGAGAATCAGAGTCAACGTAGTTTGGGCACAGGGTTGTACGCCTTTGAATTAGTATGAGGTTGTTTGAAGGCTTTTTGAATGGCCTGTCGTAGTTTTGAAATGCGAAGTTCGAAGGTATTTTGAATTACCTTATCGTAGATTTGAAAATCGCAGAGATGGAAATCTGTAGTTTCATGGTTTAGTGTGTTTTAAATGTTTGGCGTACAACCCTGATTTGATATGTCACCGTTAGATGCGATGATCAATAGATTTGATCATTATAGTTAACGGATTAAATAATGTATTGCTGGTTGCTCTGATCGATAGATTCGATCGTCGCGGACAGCAAATGAGGTGTATTTTAATCTTGTGTAATTGAATTATTTATCGTTTTAATATTTTATCTCTCGTCATTGCGACTAATAGATTTAGTCGGGTCGAGGAGAGAATTAAACCTTTATTATTTTATCTCTCGTCATTGCGAGTAATAGATTTAGTCGGGTCGAGGAGAGAATTAAACCTTTATTATTTTATCTCTCGTCATTGCGAGTAATAGATTTAGTCGGGTCGAGGAGAGAATTAATGTTAATGTTTTCGCCAAATGGGCAATAGGATTGGGCAAACCCTAATATAACCTTTCTAGGGTTTTCATTGTGATTTTTAATAATTAAAAATGATCAAAATAAATTAAATCGAATAATCTGGGAAAAATCCTAACCCTAGTCATTAACCTAACCCTAATTATATTCTAACCTTAATTGAATAATTTAGTTTAATTAAACAATAGCTAATATGCATTTAATCTAAATAATAATAAAAGATATATTAAATAAAACCTGGTTCTGATCCTGCATTGCACCCGTATGAGTGTCCATGGTGTGACTTCAGCCTTGTGCGCCAGATCCATGATAGTGGTGATCCGATGGCTAGATGCTGAGCGTGCATCGTGCACCTCCTTGAAGCAGCGCGCGCAGGATTTAGAACTTGAATATTTCACAAAAATATTGTAGAACTGGGAGTCGAACCCACGTTTTGATGGTGATAAGTATGCCCCTTTTCCATTCATGCTGCGATGCCAAGCTGATATATTTGTAATGCCAATATTATTTAACATAAATAGAATCAGGAATAAAACTAAAGGAATGACCCACGCCCGTCTTCGTCTTCCTCGTGGGTTTTTTCCTAAAATTCTCGGTCCAGCTTCCCAATAGGTCTCCCCTGTTTCTATCATACTCTCTAATCTCTGCTTTTCAAACAACAATGTCGAGAGGAACTTTTGCGGGACTTTGTTGAGTTTCGGTTTCCGATCTACTTTCCGAACTCTCCTTTGCTTCTAAGATTGCGCTTTGGCTCCGATCTATTCCCCTTTTCACTTCAAATTTCTTCTAATCTTCGCAAGCTGCTGTAGATGTGGAATGGTGTGAAGAGTGATTGGTAGAATGGTGGCTTGTAGACCAGACGGAAGGGACGTAAATCCGGCGCGGAGGAGTATCGCCGGTGACTGGAGCGATGATGTTGCTTCAGGCGCGACCGACGTCAGTCGGCTGGTGAATGAATTGGAGGGGAAGAAGCCGGATCGTATGGACGTTCGTCGAAACTGTGTTTGCATTTATATGCTCCGCGGCGGAGTTTTTCTTCCACGTTTTCCTGCAAAAGCAACCACAACAAAGAAACCTGTGCAAATGGTATTGTTTTTTTAGATATTTGGTAGTTTAGCGATGGCAGAGGTTATAGTTTAGGGTGGCTTGATTCATGATGATGTATCAATTCTCTTTGGTGTTTATGAATGGTTTTATGCCTTATAGTGATGAACCAAGTTTTGTTTCTGGAATTTGGGGTTAGGTTCTTTATATATCTACGTGAAAGAGACTGTATAATAAAACTTGGAGAGTGGAAATTAAGTCAAAAGTGGGTATATATGTGACGACCTTTTTTTTTTTATTTGAAAAAAGTATATGTACTGTGTGAATGATGCTTATGTCTGTGTGTGAAAGTATGTACAGTGAGAATGATATGCGTGTGTGTGAAGTGAGAATGTGGTACGAGTGAATAGAAATTGGCCTCCTCTAATGTGTACAAAAATGTTGTATTTATATTAGTCAAATTAGAGTTTTCTACAACTAATGGGCCCATTGCCCAATTAACTTAATAATTATAAAAAGACTAAAAATAATCCTAATAATAATAATATTTAAATTAATACTAATAATATGTAATTAACAAAACTTAATTAAAAATAATAAATCTAATTAATTAAAACCTAATACTAATCCTAATACTAATCCTAATACTACCTGATAATAATCCTAATATTAATAAAAATTTATAATGCTAAATACTAATAGTTAGTCGATAAAAATAATAATAATCAAGACAAATATTAGTAAAACCCAAAATACCCCCAACAGTGAAAAAAACCCTTGTAATAATCGGGCCCAACGTTTGGGTCCTAAACACCTGTTAATTACGCCCTTGCTTTAACTCAACCTGATTTATAAGAGAGCGGGTTTGACAATAGAAATGTCAAACCCCGTGACTCTTAATTTTGAACCTTGATGGATTAACAGACGGAGATTCGATCGGGCAAATTTTGGGGTATGACACCCAGGAAGCTTTTTGGATTATTACATTGCATCTGGAAGTACTAGAACAAGCATTAGATTCTTCTCCAATAGGTAAGTTTTCTCAAATCTAAAACTCTATATTCATGCATCATTTGAGCACGGTTTTTGGAGCAAAAATGTAGACTTTATTATTCTGAAGCTGACCCCTAAACTAATTTCCATTGATCATGCTTGTATGTTGAGATTCATGTTTATGAATTTTCTAGGGTTTTCTGGGTTTTCATTCAATTCGTGTTCATCTTTAGGTTTTAGTTTGAATGGTTAATATGGTTGGATTCCTTGTGAAAAATCGAGCAACTTTCATTTTTATACCGTGGCAAATAGTTGAGAAATGAGAGAGATAGAAAATTCACCATTGATGATTCTTGAGGTTGAAGATGAAGATGGTGGCTCCATTTTTCAAATTTCAACAATCAATTTATTACATATTTAATTGTTTGTGTTTAAGACGATGGATGCATCACCACCTTCTTGGTTAAAACGTGTGTTTTAAGTCTCTCTCTGTCCTTGAGGGTGTGGGTTCGAACCCCCCATATAGATGTTTTTCCAAATGTTGTTTTTTTAAGCATTTACAAAAGGTTTTTCAAATATGTTAATTCTCTAGGATTGTATGATTGACATTAATTTTAGTAAAGTAAATTAGATAGCAAAATGTTAGAAAGAATGTTCAAACTACATATTGTATATGCTGGACTTTATGTTGAATAAGATGTTCTATCAACTGCATCTGGTGTAACATATCGAATAAGATGTCATATGCATGATCATCCGAAATTGTGACTGAGTATTAAGTTGGGCTTTTGGATTCTGTTTAAGTTGTTACATATGCAGAATATTTAGAGTATATTATACAATCCAATCTGGCGCTAAATTTGAGGCTAAAAGATTTTATCTGTTTTAAAGATTTTCATGGTTTCCAAATATGGAGAATATTTAGGAAACTAATGATCGAAGTCCTATTTTTATGGAGAAGATGTTGCAAATTTCTAGCAGTCTCCTTGCTGCGTTTTAAAGCCTAAATCTAGCCTAGATGTGTGCTTTAAATAGAAGACTACAAACCTAATTGAAGTGCAGAGCTTACGGGAATAGGTTAGGGTTTGTATGCACATTGTGAGCCTCTTTAATATCATGTTGATAGAAGAGTGGGACTGGTCTTTTGAGTTGTAAGTTATGTCATGCATTCATAAGCAGTTACGTATTGAATGTGTGTGTGTGTGTGTGTGTGTCACTTAGGTATCATTGATAGAGTTATCTAAGTGTGAGTTTCTTGTGTTTCAAGCTATTATTCTTAATCAAATCTTTTAAGAAAGATCAAGTATTTGTTGATTAAGAGAGTCTTAATCGTGTATTGTTTGTAATTGAAGATTGTGGTAAAGGGCCGTCAATATCAGTAACTAGGATAGTTATTGTGAGACATCACTGCGGTTATTGGAAGCGAGAGGGGTTTCTCTTATCTAGGAAGTTCTTAGGTAGAAGTTGCACTGGGTTGGGATTAAGTGAGAAGTTGTAAATCGGAGGTGGTTTAGCTTTGAATTAATGCTACTAATAGTGGATTTCCTTCCTAGCTTGGTAGCCCCCAAAATAGATGTTGTTGTAAACCGAACTAGGTTAACAATCATGTGTGTTCAATTACTTTCCAAAATTGTTTTTCATTCATGGATATCTATCTGTTGTATCCGGTATCAGATCAGATGTCTCAATAAGTCATAAGACATCTAGAATCTAAAGACTAAAATTTCAAAATATAATGTTGTGTTTGCAGCTACTATCACCATTGAGCGCACGACTCAGTGGATAGTCTTTTAACCAATGAAAACAAAGGCCTGGGCTCAAGACCCTTTGGCCACAAAACAAATTTTAATCGTTTATTTCATTTTTTCTTTTACAACTTTGATTAATTATTTAACCTAGCAAATTAATTCATTTTGGCTTGGTTTTAAATGCACAAATCTTCAAATCACAAGGTTGGTTTTAAAAACAAAATTTTTACAAGGTTTAAAACGAGAAAATCTTCAAATGTTAGGGGAATTCTTGCAACTTTTTTTTTTGGCAGGGGGATTTTTTAAACCAACCCCATATGGCAGGGGTGAAAATAGGTATTAACCCTTTAATTAATGTATTTATAAATTAATTATATAAAAGTGAAATTATATATATAGACACACACACATTACTATTATACTCTTGATGTTCTGTTTTTTGCCTTGTCCCCTCTTTAGGGTGCCAAATGCGAATTCACGTTGCAGCAAACTTTGGAACAACCAATACAGTTGATACGCATCTTATGGATCTGGGGGTGCTGTCAGAAATGCTTTGCTCGTCCAACTATAGCAATCAAAACTCTCTGTCACTATACACACATGAAGATTCAGGGGTGCTATTAGACACGATTTAAGCGCCTGAATACAACAATCAACTCTTCATAGCACCTTATGCGTCTTCAGAATTCAGGGGTGCTTTCGAATAAGCTTTGAGAGCCCTACTATATTAATCAATTCACCATAATGCTTGCCTTACATATTTGAGTACAAAATTCAAATGCCCCTTTCAAAGAAATTAATGCTTTCACGCGTAGCTTTTGCTCCCCTCCAGATTTATCCAATCTAAGGGCAATCAAGGTGATGCCTGGAGACGTCCACCTAGATCCGAACTATTTCCTCGGGAGCAGAGACGGGGATCCACTACCTTTGAACGAGTAAGATCCTCTATGACTTAAAGCGCAGTTCAAGCATGACTGCATCTTGCCGGTTTCATGCCCCTCATATGTAAGTATAATTCGAAACACCTTCAAGATGAACGGTACTTATACCTTATCCAAATAAACATGATTAAGGCATAGTCGTGTCTAGCTAGTTGGCATGAAATATTTACAAGTACAACGAGGAGCATAAATGCTCGAAGTCAAGCTCATGTTTCAATTCGAAATACACGTACATGTTAACACAACACGGTTCTGATCGAAACAACCATATGCAGCTCTGAAAAAGACTTAAGGTCATTTACACTTTAAGAAAATATCATTTAGTATTCTCTACAACAAAAAAATAATGCAAATTGCAGGGTTTTAAAGCAAGCCCTAGCTCCCCTCGGATCCTAGTTTTCCTTGGACCCCAGCCGGACAATAACAACGGCTAAATGAGGAGCAATATTATACCAAAAATCACAAGCATGTTAAAGTTTATAACTGAAACATATATATAAAAATATTGTTTATAAATTGAGGAACAAAGGCTCAGTCAAATATTACAAGAGCATATAAAACAAATAAAAAGAACTAGAAGGTTCTCAAACATTGACACCTGGTTTCTCAGCTCCAGGACTACTTCCAGTATCCTTCTCATAAGCATTTTCTAAAGGGTCCAACATTTCATCCCGGAATATGCATACGAACTCTACTGTAAGTTGAAGGGATTCCTGAGATTTATATTGAGCAAAACCCATCTCTTCCTCGAGATTCTTCAAGATATTATCCCGGTCATCCTTCCTTTGCTGAAGATCTTTTCGATCTGCCACAAATGCCCTATTGCTTTAGCCGCATATTTAGAGACCTTCTTATAATATTTATCTCCATCAACAACAGAGGCCTTTTACTTCTCTATCTGAACAGCCAAAGTGGACGGTCTATCATGCCAATCCGCCTCTTTCTAAAAAGAGAGAATGCCATGCATTTTCTTAGAATTCGTCTAATTCCTTCTCAGCATCTTAATTTTCCTGCTCAAGGGCTTCACACTTCTCCCTCAGCTTATCTTGGTTTCTTGAAAGCTCTCTAGAGCCCAGAACACCGTCTTGTCCAGCACATACAATAGAAACAAGGGATCCGTCCTTGAACAAAGTACGGGAAACATATGCATAAAGGATCTGACCGTCATTTACAAACAAACCCCGAACAAAGTCCAAGTCTTCAGCAGTCATGGTAGAAGCAAAATCTTTGGGGATGCTAGGTACACAGGAGGTAAGAAAAGAAGGAAACTGAAATAATAAGCAAGACCCCCTGCTCGCCACCCTCCAACAAGCTAACAAATTGGGAGAACCTCTTTCAACAGGAGTAGATAGACTATCACCTCGACCTCTTTGTCTTCCCTTAATGATGGGCAATTAAGCTCTCTACCAGAATAACTCTTTGATTCTTACACTCATAACCAATACTCTATGATGGGCAATTAAGCTCTCTACCAGAATAACTTTATAATCCAAGAAAATATTCCTATTTGACTTCCTAATAAGAAAGAAATCTATGTGAGAACATGCCACCCCACTTTTATATGTGATAAGATGCACATCACTTTTCCTAAACCAGGTATTTGCTACATCAAGATTCAAAGCCGACAAAAACTCCAAGATAGATTTACCCTCCGCATTCATCTACCCTAGACCATACCCATCATGCAATCTCTCAAAAATTCTTTCTACGTTCCCTACATGTCCATTTAGATCCCATCCTAGAAAAAGCTTCACTCATTGGAGTATATCCTAAAGTAAACTTTTAAATTATTCCAAAATTTTACCTTAAGGTGTTCTGGTAAACCGAACCAAGGTGCATAAGCATTAATAACATTAAATGTGTCTTGTTCCACTATAAACTTCAAGGCTATAATTCAATCTCTTACTCTTTTCACATCCACAATATCCTTCTTCCACTCCTTGTCCATAATAATCCACACTCCATTTCATGATCTACTTTTCTGGTGTACCTAAGCTTAAATTTTGAATTGTCTAAATCTTTCACTTTTTCATCTATCCACTTAGTTTGTTATAGGTGTCGCAACGTGAAACATACTCGAGCGTTCGCGCATTAGAAATACAAGAGAGTCGTCACCAAATTTTATTTATTCAAAAGGAAAGGGAAAATACCGATAAAACCCATGAAAGAAAGGATAAGATGTCATCGCAACCAAATTAGGGTTTGGGAGTCGGTTATGCAAGAGGAAGGTATTAACACCCCTCACATCCATCGTACTTAATGGAACCCATTTAGTTAGTCTTGTGATCAATGTTAGCGTGGTGTTTACTGGTTTTTTTTATCATGATAAAGAAAAGGGGTTTTGGATTTTTTTTTTATTATTGTGCTCGCCAAGACATCACATTTTTTGCCTACGTATTCCCTCGTGCAATGGGAAAGTCAAGGCTTCGTAGTTCGGGGTGGCGAGAAATTTTTTGTGGGTTGATTTTATTTAATAAAAAGGCCACACTTGGGCGATGAAAGAGCTTCGCACTTGGGCAAAGAAAACTTCGCGCTTGGGCAAAAAATGAAGTGATGAGTTTAATTTGTTTTTAAGTGTTTTTAGAAGGTGAGACGACTCGAGTTTTAAGGAGGTCTTTAATGTAATCCAAGCATTAAAACAAAGGCTTAACGGCCATCACCTAAATGCTTTAGAACAACTTGCACAAGTACGTACAAACCCTTCTTTATTCCTCCATTATGGACAAAACTTGATTCGGTTATTAAAAGAGTTTTTTATTGTGAAAAATAAATTTGAAAATGGAACTTGGTGTTGACCAAGATTTCTTTTTCTTATGCACACAATTTCTTTTAACACACATATTTTCAAAAAGGTTCATGTCGAGTACCACGGATGTAGGGAGTGCTAACACCTTCCCCTTACATAACTAACATCCGTACCTATAATCTCTCTTATTTGTTGTTTTTGTTTTAAAAATTTCTTTGGGTATATTTCGCTCTTTTTCCATTTCCTTTGAAAACAATAAAGCGCGGTGGCGACTTTCACTAAAATAATGAGTGAAGTCAATCAATGACTTTAATCTCAATTTTTCCCCGCTACAATTTGGTCCTATTTTTTTAATAACTTTTTTTTGGGTGATAAAAACAAAACATAAAATCCTCTTTAGACCTCCTCTTCTAATTCTTATTATTTGATTCAAAAGGCTATTTTAAATAATCAAAACTAAAGTTTTAATTATCTAAATCACAATTTAAATCAAATATCAAGAACATATAAAGAGAAGCAAAAGTAAAACAATGGTAAATCTTAACTAGAAATAGAAAGGTAAAACAAGAGGACTAGAATGCAAAACAACTAATCATAGAGGCTAGTAATGCATATAGGGTGAATCTTGATGACTAAAATGCAAATAAATTTACAAATATGCTAAAGAACTATGAGCATGTAACCACATGGATGAACCTTAACTGATGGAGGCATAATTGGATGGAGCGAACATACAAATGATATAGATGAATTGATGCAAAAATGTAAATAAATTATCCAAATGAGGGCAAAATTTAGGGTGTGACAGTAGGCACATAAAATTAATCTTCCTCCTAACCATAATGTCCACTATTTCTATAGATTTTTCTAGTGAGTGTGCCTATATTTCATGATTCAAACAAATCCTACCCGCATGAATTAACTTCTTTACCCACACTCGTTCATGAAAATGTAGGAACCCTTACTTATTTTTCACTGTATCTAGACGGTGATGCATCGGCCTTGGTTCTTTTAACATTTTACTCGAGTCATAGATTGTGTTGCTTACGGACAATGACATTTCATAGTTGATCTATGTCATAGAGATTCGACAAAGTTTTATATTGGTTGTCGACTATTTAACACAATCCTATCTTTTTATCCTAACTTGAGACCGACTATGCATAGCAAAGCTAACATATGTCAGATTAGATGAAGTAAAAAACAACAAAGAATAAAAAACAAACATATTTTATTCAAAAATTGAAGCTAGAAACAATTGATAGTCTAGACTAGAGACTCCACTACATATGTGTTGTAAGGTTAATATAAGTCAACCTTAATTCTAGGATGGTATTAGAGTCTTCTTCAAAGATTCGTTGGGTAATTTGATATCACATATTCGCTATTGGAACTCCCACGTCCCACCATTTATATTCACACACTAAACCCAATAGTGTAAGGCGTGACCAAGTGCATTAAGAGTCTCACATCAGAAAAAATATATGACCAGAACATATGTTTATAAGTGGAAGATATTCATCACTTTTTAAGTCTGTTTTGTTGAGATGAGTTAGGTTCAACTCAAATTCTAAAACGATATCAGAGTCTGATTTATGATCAATTGGGCCATCTACTATCAAATTTAAATATCTATTATAACTATTTCTTCCTGATTTAAATGAGGTGATATCAATTATTTATTTATTCACGTTAATGACTTTATGTTGATGTAGTTGGCCGCTAGAGTTTAAATGTAGCAATCTGAGCATAACAATTTCATAATTATTGTAATGTATAATAATCTTACACCTGGAAGATGTTAGTCTGCAGGTGTTAACATTCTTTTCGGGAGCTCTACTGGAGAAGCATGTTGTAGTTGTCTGTTCTAATTTGGTACATGTTCCTCAAAGTAAGTTAGTAATGATCTTGCGTTGATGATGAACCTAGCTTTTCAATTTGTATATTTATATAAATATATCAATGCCATTTTCTTACACATGTTTATGGTTTAGTTTTTAAAATTCATTATTATTTATTAAAATGCCACTGTTAGGGACAATATTACTTGAATTTGTAGTGTACTAGTCATGTTAATTATTTTAAGATCTTGTGAAGTGTGTTTAACCTTTAGTTAGTCACTCTCCCAATGACTCTTTAAACCCAATCTTAGCTTATCCCATTTGAATTGTTTATATTTTCTATTGAAAGTATGTCATTTCTGACATGTGATTGATTAAATTAATTTCATAGATTTGTGTTAGGCACAAGACAAATGAAGTACATTCAAAGCTAACCAATGTTGTTCTGGTTGATGCCAACAGAAACTAGGTTTCTAATTTTTCTGCATTTTTTCAATGCCAATAAAACAATATACACATCCTTTTCTTTCCGATTATCTTCAAAATTTAAAATTTATGGATGCAAATGGATGTAAGCATATAACTGCACATGCTGCTGTATTCATACAGCTGGATTAATGCAATTTGCTTGTGATATGCATGCACGTTTCACATTCTGCGTTCTTAAGAATAAACTATTATCTTTGAGTAATTTTTTTTAATAGGCAAGATATCTATTAATAGAGAAAAGGCTTCTCAACCAAAACTACAAGACGGAAAACCTCTACCTCCCAAAACAAAGGGAAGGATGAGTATTCCAAGTATGAAAATTACAACCTCATAATAACTTACAACAAGATGAAAGCCAAATCCAAGATCTAAAGACAATGGCTGACATACACTCATCAAAAGAAGGATTAATATGGTTAAATATGAAATCATTTCTTGATAACCAACTACTCTAAACAGACACTAACCAAACGACAGCAGCAATTTTTCTGCTTAGCCCATTCTTGACTTTCTCAACATGAAGGAAATAGGACTTGAACTCCTCTAATGTTAATTCCTCAAAATACTCCAACCAAATTAACACTCTACGCCATATATAGTCCGCAAAAGAGCAAGAGCCAAAAATGTGAGCTATAGATTCTACTTGGGACAAACAGAAGACACAGTAAGGATTATTACTCACAGAGATAATGCTGTGTTTGAGAAGATTATCTTTGGTTGCTATACTATTAAGTAAAACTCTCCATCCAAAGAATAGCAATTTGGGCAGAGCTTCGACCTTCCATAGAAAGATAGAGAATAAATCGGAATTGCATTCAACACCGAGTTAATCAACATCACACGACCCGCCATGTTCAAATGTCTGCCTCTCCAAGTAGCCAATGTAGATTTCAGTTGATCAATTAAGTCCTTCCACATTGAGACCTTTCTCGGACAATCCCCAACTCTTACTCCAAGGTATTTAAAAGGTAAATAATCTATGTCACAATTCAAGAAACTTGATGCCGCATCCATAAGCCACTCACTCACGTTAATACCATACAACTTACTCTTTAAAAAATTAATCATCAAACCCGTCATTAATTCAAACCCCCTGAGAATCGACTTCATCATCCAAAAAATTTCGCTACAACCATCTGCCACTAAGATCGTATCATCCGCGAATTGCACTAAGTTAACTTCTTCTTCTCCATTGAACTTAAATCCTTTCTAATCACCTAACTCCACTTCTCTTCTCATAAGACCCGCAAGAGCCTCCATAACCAACACGAAGAGAAAGGGAGAAATTGGGTCCCCTTGTTGAAGACCCTTTTCCACCTTAAAATCCTTAGTAGTACTGCCATTGTTGATGATAGAGGTATAACTAGTGAAAATGCAACTTTCCATCCAACTGAGCCATTTATTTCCAAACCCCATTTTGGTCAACATCGTATGCAAAAAATCCCAGCTAAGACAATTATAAGCTTTTTCGAAGTCGACCTTCAAAGCAACACAACCTCTTTTCTCTCTTTTAGCCATATCCAGAACCTCATTAATCAAAAGCACACCATCTAATATATTTCTGCAAGCCACAAATGTTGATTGGTTAGCTGAGACGAGCTTACCTATCACTCCTTTAATTCTTGCAGCCATAAGTTTGGAGATTATCTTATACGAAATTCCTACTAGACATATAGGTCTGAACTCGTGGAGAAATTGAGGATTAGTGATTTTTGGAACAAAATTTATAAAGGAAGAGGTTACAGCTTTAGATAATCTAGCATCCTTGTGAAAATCCGCCACAAACTTAAAAACATCCACTTTAATAAACTCCTAGCAATTCTTGAAGAAAGCAAAGGAAAAACCGTCAGGCCCCAAACTTTTATTCCCATCACAATCCCATACTGCATCTTTGACTTCAGCTTCCGTAAAAGGCCTATCAAACCACCTACTATCCTCCTCACTTAATCTCTTAAAATTTAAATCAATCGATTCAGGTCTACTCCTGCTGTTTTCTCTAAAGAACTCCTCAAAATGATGTTTCACTTCTTCTTTCACTCCATCCACCCATTCTACTAAGCCATTCCGCCCCATAATAGCAGAGATTGCATTCCTCCGCCTCCTAGTCTTCAAAGATTTATGAAAGAATCGGGTATTTTTATCTCTTTCATTTAGCCATAGCTGCCTTGATTTTAGTCTAAGCATGCATTCCTTCAACTTCAGAGTTTTCCGAAATTCCTCAGTTACTTTATACCTATCTTCTACCAAAGACGAGATGTCCTCTCCATGTTGATCATCAATCATCCTATCAAGAGCATTCAGATTATCCACTTTTTCACACACCTGAAGATCGATCCAACCGAAGACATCACAATTCCACTTCCTTATTATAGATTTCATTTTTTTCAGCTTCTCATAGAGCACAAAGTCCCCTCTCCCTTCCACACTTATCTTTCCCCATTCCTCATTTAAGAAAGGTAGAAAACCTTCATGTTTGAACCAGGTATTGTTAAACCTAAAAGGATTTGGACCATAATCTAACTTCCCCACATTGAGCCATATATAATAGTGATGTTAGATATCCCTCTCTCCCACTCTTTGATCAATAATTCTCCAATCCTCTATCATCCTATTAGAAACTAGAAACTTGTCGAGACAACTCATTGCCGTGCCATTCCCTTTATACCATGTAAATCTGCCTCCAATACACGGTATATCCACGAGATCCATATCCTCTATGAACCTCCTGAAATCAACCATGTTCCTGCTACTATGACTACCCCTGATACCAACTCTTTCCGCCCTACTGCAAATCTCGTTAAAGTCCCCACCTAGACACCATTCACCATGACCGCTACGCTGCTTTCTTTCCACCAATTTACTCCATAATAATCTCCTATCGGAAGCATTACACAACGCATAAATATTCACTAGATTGTAAACTCCTCCTTTCCAACTAACATTAATACCAACATAGCCACATCCAGCAAACGATCCACTTGAAATTTCATCACTTCCGTTACCTGGCTCTTTGGTTGGATCCGCTGACTCCACAATTTTTCTTGGGACTAAACAAGCATAATAGGATGGAGTAATATTAATCCTTTTCCCCAAATTCCCAACCTTTATTAAATTTTTTCTTTTAGATAAGGTTTCCTTCAAGTTGCTGCATTCGCCGTCAAAAGAGATTGGGCCATTAACAAAATCCTGGTTTGAACTAGGCCTATTAGCGTTCAAACATAATGAAGGCCCACTTGACTTCGACTTTTGTTGAAAGAGTATACTGGAGTACTTTTCGTTTATATCGTATCCACAAGGATTATTGTGATATCACCGCCGTTCTATAGCTTATTTTGTCTTGAGTTAAGGTTACTTTGGTTTTGGGTTTGCAAAAGATCATTTAATACTTTAGTAGCAAAGAGTAAATTAATGAAAGTTCTAAGTTAAAGAAAATGTATCAAGATTCGATTTCATCGACCTAACTTCGTATGTCAACCTATAAATATATATATATATATATATATATATATATATGAACTTCATAACGATCAATATAATTACGTATCGACGTCTATACCGTCCGTGTCTGCAACAATATAGTTAGATTTACTGTATTGTTTAACCACCGATTTCTCCACCGTTTAAACAATACAAATAACGTTTTATAAACCGATACTAAGTAAATATCAAACGCTAAATCCATGTCTGCAATTTATAGTTTGATAGATGATGAAATTAGATCAAGGTACAAATATTGATGTCTCAAACATTTATACCATAGAAAAGCTTTAACAAACAAACTAAACCATCTATATTGATCATAACTTGTTCATACACATATATTCACAAGAAATACATACAAAAGTCAAGGAGGATTACATCTTATCTTGATACAAAAGAGATTTAGCTATCCATGAAAATGGTAGCTTGCTCAAGAAGGTGAGGATGAAGAATGACAAGCATCTACGACGATTAATCGACGATCAAGGCTTCGATTCTCCAATTCTTCAGTTGCTACAGTAGTTTAGGGTTCTTTGAGCTCTTAAGATGATCAAGATGAAGGGAAAATATCTGATTTGCTCCTTAAATAGCAATTCTGTTTTCTGTCCAGGGCGCATCGCGCCCTCTAGCGTGCATCACGCCATTACACTTTGAAAGTTAAACCGCCTAAGCGCGCCACGCGCGCTTCTCTCTGCTGGAAGCTTCAGGAAAATATCTTGCCCAGGGCGCGACGCGCCCTATTACCGCGCGACGCGCGCTATGCTCTGCCCAGCAGTCTTCAAACAAGGCCAAAACAAGCTCAAAACTTCCCAAAACGAGCTAAGACCTACAAAATCATAACTAAAACACATATTAACATAAAATGAAAGTTAAAAATTATAAACTATAAATAATTATCTAAAACTTCAGGGAATTGTACGAATACTCGATAAAAACGGTCGAAAGGTGCCACTAATTAAACTAAATATTAACACAATTTGGCACCTAACAACTCTCCCCAACTTAAACTCTTGTTTGTCCTCAAACAAAACAATGATAAATTACCAGGAACACAAAATATCACAAATGAAATAACCAAGCAGAAACAAGAACAATTGAATGGTTCGAATTCCAAAAGTACACAAAGATCAATCCTTACCAATTTCAATCAAAGTACCATGATAACAATGCTAATCCTATATACAAATTCTATGTCAGAAATTCCACAAGCAAAAGAAGTTCAAGAATGAATCACACCTACGCACTTCTCTATTGAGAGAACAAAAATGGAGGATCCTAACACTCACCAGACAATGACACAAACATCCAGAATTGATTATGACTCATCTAAAAAAAAGATATATAAAAAGCGTAAAAGCAAGAATCACAAAGACTTTAGGGCTGCAGCTTGGCTTGGTTAACAAGGAAATGTCATTTCTCAAGGCCATTGAAATGAAAGGGTCAATACCTAAGAGAGCATTCAATATCACATTTACATCCACACATCCCTATCAACCGATCACGCACTTTTATTGCTCAAGAGTTCACCCTTTTAATTTAAGGGAAACTAGCTATATATAAAGCTCTTTTCTTTTCTTTTTCTTTTCTTTTTCTTTTCTTTTTCTTTTCTCTCTTGAGCAATCACTTATTTTCTTCTCCATACCAATACAACCATTTTTTTTATTCTCCCCACCTTGAATATTACCACCACATAATCACGAATGCTCCCTATTCTAAGGCGAAAAGGAATCAATCCTAGCCACGTTTCATGGTACTCTTTAAGGTTAAAAGAAAGTCATCAAGATTCAGATAAAAAATCGGCAATTATAAACAAGGAAATGATACCGATTGAATCTTGGCAAAGCGGCTCAAAGTGGTTAGCAAATACTCACACACTCGCCGGGTAGGTTATATTTGGTAGAGAAGTTATACTCGTAATGCGAAACAAAATGCTTTGATCACTTTCATGCTTTACACAATTTAATAAAAATGTAAGATTAATCATAAGGAAAATGAGTTAAAACGCACATTGCTGGTATCCAACACAATTATATATATACAGTGGAAAGTCTCCTCACAACTAAATCTGTGCTAAAGTGATTCACAATTGAACTAATTTTACCAACAGAAATTAATGACAACTAATTTGTACAATTAAAACCATCAGAATCAAAGGTACTTGATAAAAAAAACGATAAAGAATGTACCTTGCACGTACAGTTTTCAACTTATATCATCACCACTCAAATTGTATTGCATCACCCACATTCATCGTGACACCAAAAATTCGTGTTCCAACTAATTAATCATTAGGACAACTATCAAACACCATTATTTCTTAAACATAAACACTAAAATAAAACTACTTAAAATTAAATGCGATAATAAAATAGACTGAACTTATATATATATATAAAAAAAAATCATACCAAACGGTGTTAACTATCCAAAGGCGTAAACTTAGCCTTTTAAAGTACCTCATCCAAAAGGATGGAACAAAATTAAAAACAAAGAAACTAAATATTGTTCTAACATAAAAACTAAAAACAACAAAACATAAAAAAACAACATGAAATCTACTCCTCATCGGAAGTCTCCTGATCATCCTGCTCCATCCCCTCCTCAGGATCTGGCCTGCCCTCAGGCCATGAAGCATAAGCAGACAAATCATCCCTTGAACCAACAGGCTGCTGCAGAGATAACTGCCGGATAGAATCCTGCAAAAACATAAATGCTCTCTGATGAGCCATGTGCATCTGATAGTTCCAATCACTTGCATCACCATACTGAGAACCAGCAGGCGGTGCAGCAGCAATTGGAACAGCTCGAGCAGCATCAGGAAGGTCAGGTGCATTAGCAGCTACACCATGAGGACGGCCACCAGGCAGACAGTACCTGTTAGCAAAAATATCATCTATAACACCATCCATGGGAATCATTCCCCCAGGTGGAAACCGGACTCCAACTTTCCTGCACAAACCCATATTCAGACCAGGAAAAATCAATCTACACTTTACCCCATCGCCATGACGAGTCCCATTCAGGGCGACTCTCTTCAGCTCATTCGCCACAATCCTCGACACATCAACATTATCACCATTTAAGATACACTGAACCAGGCCTGCAATATCAATGGTGATGGAGGAAGTGTGACTTCGTGGCCTTATGTTGTAAAGGACCACCAAGGTCACCAACTGAGCCTCCTCCGTCAACTGACTACGAGTGAATGTCTTCGGTAGCCCAGCCTTAGTCAGAGTATAAGTAAAACCAGGACGACAAATATGCTCCCTAATACTCTCCACATCCCAATTGCCTCGATTCAACCTGGGATGGTACTCACATTCTTCCACCAAAGCCAGAGGATTGTCAAGAAAATAAAAAATTGCATCTTTGCTAAAGTCAATAGCCTTACCTCTCACCCATGTTTTAAACGGGTAAGCTTCAGTGCCTACCCAACTGCTCGGAGGCAAAGCGTTTGCATAGAACTCTCTAACAATCTCCACCTGATAGAATTGCCCTGGAGTGAACAATTTGTCCCAGCAAGTGTCAGACAAAGCAGTCCACCCCCTTTGGAAGTGGTCGTGGTCAATAGGAACTATCGTGCGCTCACTCCACACGATACGGCTTTCAAGCTCATGGTACCTAGCCTCCTGATCCGGTCCTTGAAATTTTGACCGATCAAATCTAGCAGCCTGTGAGGAAGATCCCTCACCAGAAACAGTCTTCTTTCATTTCAAAATAGGTGCCATACCTGCACATTTTAAATCAAACGAAACACACACGAATTGAAACAAAGTTAGCACACTTAAGCAAATCCTCACAATAGAAGCACACATCAGTCCACATTCATCATCAACTACAAAACAGGCCTTATATAATTACTCAGAATGCAAAATAAAAAAAATTCAAAACTGCACCCAGGGCGCGACGCGCGCTCTGCGAAACCCAGAAAAAAAACCTTCAGTTTTATGCAAAACAGAAGAGGAGAACAAGCTTCTCCTCCCTTCTAAGGGTCCCAGCAAGCATTATATACAGCAATAACATGTTTTCTACCCTAATTTTTCAAAATTATCAAGAAATTCCTAAATCTAAAAACCTAACTTCTAAAACTAGATTAATGGAAAGAGAAGGGAACAAGAACAAACCTTTGTTGATGATGATTATGGGGAGACGAAAATTAGTGAGGAAATTGCACAAGGAACTAAGAGCTTTGTGTGTGTTTTGTTTTCTTTTTTCTTGAAACAAAGAGGAAAAGTGTGAAACAATGGAGGCAACAGACCTCCAAAAACCCTAACTCCCCGTCTAACCTCGGTTTGGGTCGGGCCCAGTATGGGTGGGCCCAAACAAAATTATTATTTTTTTCAAAAATACGTACAGCGCGCGACGCGCCCTCATCTCTGCCTGGAAGGGGTGATTAAAGTCACTAAGCGTGCGACGCGCGTTTTTGGGTTCGGCGCGCGCTACACCAGAAACAGCAGAAAAATTGCTTTTATCAGCACACCATAAAATACCGGTAGATCAGTTCTGGCTCGACGACAACACAAAAATCCCACCTGCAAAAATAACACAAACACAAGTGAATATATACAACTTGGGGTGCCTCCCAAGAGCGCTTTGTTTAACGTTGGTCAGCTCGACGGTCAAAGGCAATCAAGGATCACCAAACGATAAGACACATGTTTCACGATTAAAATCGCTTCCTCGATAAACCTTCAACCTCTGACCGTTAACAACCCACTCTTGCTTAGTTTTCTGGTCTTCTATCACTATAGCCCCTTGGCTTCTAACTTCTTTGACCAATACGGTCCTAACCATTTCGATTTCAACTTTCCCGGAAAAAGTCTTAACCGGGAATTGAAAAGTAACACCAATTTCCCTACCTTAAAGTCCTTCATTCTAATCTTACTATCATGATAGAATTTGGTCTTTTCTTTGTAGATTGAATTAGACTTATAGGCATGCAATCTCATCTCTTCCAACTCATGAAGTTGGATTTTTCTCCTCTCACCACACAACTTGTGGTCAAAATTTAAAAGCTTCAAGGCCCAATATGCCTTATGTTCTAGTTCTACGGGAAGGTGGCAACTTTTACCATACACCATTTGGAATGGCGTAAGACCGATCGGTGCTTTGAAAGCAGTCCGATACGCCCACAAGGTTTCATCTAGTTTCATTGACCAATCCTTCCTAGAGCTAGACACAGTTTTTTCAAGAATTCTCTTTATCTCTCTATTGGTCCTCTCAACTTGCCCATTAGTTTGTGGATGATATGGAGTAGCTACCTTGTGCTTTACTCCATATTGCTTCAACACTTTCTCAAGCGGGGCATTACAGAAATGAGATCCGCCATCACTAATCAACACTCTTGGCGTGCCAAACCGCGAAAATATATTTCTCTTCAAAAATTTGATCACGGTCTTACCATCCGCTTTGGGTGAAGCAATCACTTCAACCCACTTTGACACATCATCCACAACTACCAAGATGCATTCATTTGACATGGAGGAAGGGAATGGTCCAACAAAGTCAATTATCCAACAATCAAATACTTCTACCTCCAAAACACTTTGGAGGGGCATTTCCTCTCTTTTCCCAATTCCACCAGTTCTTTGACAACTGTCGCAAGAGGCAACATGGTGGTAAGCATCTTTGAACAAAGTAGGCCACCAAAATCCCGATTGAAGGACTTTTGTGGCCGTACGCAAACTATTAAAATGACCACCATACGGCGAATTGTGACAATGCCACAAAATACTTTTTGTTTCCTCATCAGCGACACATCTTCTCAAAAGATTGTCACTACTTAACTTAAACAAGTGAAGCTCATCCCAAACATAAAAATTAGCATCGTTTAAAAACTTTTTTCTTTGATTCCAAGTTAGATCCTCTAGTATCTAGCCGGATGCTTTGTAGTTAGCCATATCCGCGAACCAGGGTCTAACTTCTTGTACCATGAACAGTTTTTCATCTGGGAATTCTTCCCTCACCTCTTTTTCATGGTTAGTCACCTCGGTATTCACTAACCGAGATAAATGATCCGCAATCAAATTTTCTGTCCCTTTTTTATCTCTCACTTCAAGATCAAATTCTTGAAGCAAAAGAATCCACCTTATAAGCCTCTGTTTTGAATCAGGCTTGGTGAGAAGATATTTGATTGCGGGATGATCAGTGTAACACACTACTTTCGAACCAATAAGGTAAGAACGAAACTTTTCTAATGCAAATACAATTGCGAGCAACTCTTTTTCAGTAGTGGCATAGTTAACCTGTGCCTCATTTAAAACTTTGCTCGCATAATGTATAGCATGGAAATTTTTGTTCTTCCTTTGGCCTAAGACCGCAACAACCGCATAATCGCTCGCATCGCACATGAGTTCAAATTCAAGCGACCAATTAGGAGCGACAATTATGGGTGTGGTGGTCAATTTTTCTTTGAGTTCTAGGAAAGCTTTTAAACACGATTCATCAAAAAATAAATTCCGTACCTTTGTTGAGCAAATTACTCAAAGGCTTTGCGACCTTGGAGAAATCCTTGATGAATCTTCTATAGAACCCAGCATGTCCCAGGAAGCTCCTTATGCCTTTCACATTCACCGGAGGGGGAAGCTTCTCAATTACTTTGATTTTTGCTGGATCGACCTCAAGTCCTTTTGAAGAAACCTTGTGGCCAAGAACTATCCCATCCGTCACCATGAAAGTACACTTCTCCCAGTTGAGAACCAAATTTGTTTCAATACACCACCCCATCACCACATCAAGATTCTTCAAGCACAAGTCAAAAGACGACCCGTACACAAAAATCATCCATGAATACCTCGATGCTCTTCTCGATCAAATCTGAGAAAATAGTTTGCATGCACCTTTGAAATGTTGCAGGGGCATTACATAGTCCAAATGGCATTCTTCGGTAAGCAAAAATGCCAAAGGGACGTTGTAATACGGTGAACTGACTTTATTTGAAATGTTGCGGTAAGCAAGAGTCGCCACCGACTTTTATTTTATCCAATTGGAAAGGCAAAAAGAACAAGAAAGACCTTTTGAAAAGATTTTGAGTTCGGGGGGTAAGTTATACAAAGGGAAGGTGTAAGGCACCCTTTACATCCATGGTTATCCATGGGCTCTTAATTGCTTAGCTCACTTGATTGTTTGAATTTGAAAGAGTCTCATGTGTGAATAGTAAAAATTTCGTTAAGGTCTTTAGCTTGTAAATAAGCGTAGCCTTGTTTTGAAATTATTTTGAAAGGAGGTGTGAAAAGCATTTGAAAGTTTGATTTGAATTTTGAACTGAGCAAGCAATTAAGAACTACCTACCCTAAGTTGTCTTTCTTGTTCTTTAAGTCTTTCGGGCGAAAGGATCTATCCGTACCATGAGAGGGCAGGAAGTCTTTCAATTGGATGTTTAAGGGTCATCGAGATATCGTTCGCCATAAGACTGTCCCTTGCCATAAAGAGGGCAGGTAGTCTAAGGGAAGGATAAAATAGTCATTTAAGGCATCATGCGAGGATACCTTAGCAATGGGGACAATCATCATGTTTTTACAGAGGCAGCTTCGAGGGACAAGATCATTTGTTAAGGCAACTTCGAAGGGACTATGATCTTATGATGATGAACTGAGAGTAACATTTGTTTTGCTTAGGTATCCTCGGAATCGAGGGACTTTGACTATTTAGTACAATCAGAGGCAACAGGTAACAAGGCAACAAAATAAGGCAACAAGAGGGATTACCCTAAAGGTGTGTGGGTGCAACAATCATGTGGTTAAATTCAGATAATATTTATCTTATAGTTATAGTTATCTAATTTTGTTAAAGGCTTGCACTCCCTAAGATTACTAACCACGCAGTTTAAAATTGCAGAAAATTAAAGGCGGAAAGATAAATGTCCTACGCTATTACAATAAACACCTGCGGGGATGGGGGAAATTAAAAGGCAGAAGAAAAAATATGGCATAATAATTAATACAAAATTCTTGGATGCCTCGGCCTTCCTCGAATCTTCGATTGACTTTGATCATCTGAGAATTAAACAGAAAAACAATAGGGGTGAGTGTAGGAGAAGTTCTTTAACAGATGAAGTAAACCCTAATTGAACCTATAAGGCAAAAGTAACAATAAAAAAAAATTAAACTTAAATAAGAAAAGAATCAGAACTTAGCTTTTTGATTGTATGGCGCGTAATCGGAGAATCTTGATTAGTCCTGAAAATTTGAACAAAGAATTTTAGTGTATCAATGATCTACAAACCTTAAAGATCTATAAACCCTAAAGGGTTTACAAACCCTACCCCTAACATGTTTATTCAAGAAAACTTATTGTGACCTATAGGGTTCGTAAGGCTAAAATATGCGTTAGTGGATAATACCTACCATTGACAGTGATTGGTTATCATGCTAAAATCAGGGTTTTAAGGCATAAAAAAAATTTTAATTAGCCTAAAATTAAATAATTATTATCTAAAAAAAATGATTATTTTTAAGGTAATAAGAAAGAATCGGGTTTTCGATTAAATAATCAATAGTTATAATATTTATAAAACTAATTTATTAAAATAAGAAATATAATAAAAAGAGTTTAAAAAGAAAGAAAAAGAACATAAATGAAATTGTTTATAAAAAAAAAAGAATTAAAAATAAATACACTACAACATTTAGGCTCTCCCGCAACAACTGAAAAATGTTGCCAGAACTTTGGAAAACGTTGCCTAAAAGAATAGGGGACGTTTTCTAGGCGTCTCCTGTGCGAGCGTTGCCTATTCTCTAAGGCAACGTTTTTTCATGTTTTATGGGCACGGTTTTTAAAAACGTCGCCTAAACCAAAGGAATAGGGGACGATTATTAGTAGCCTCTAAAGCAACGTTTTTTCATGTTCTTTGGCAACGGTTTTCAAAAACGTTGCTTAAACCAAAAGAATAAGGGACGATTATTAGTGGCCTCTAAAGCGACGCTTTTTAAGTGTTGCCAGATGCGGCTACAATTAATAATTGTTCCCTTAAATCTGAATAGGGTGGAACGTTTTAAAAGTGTAGCCATAGCTTATAGGTTGTTCTTTTACCTTGTTCCCATAAAATATACAATTTTGTCATTATTTTCTAAATAATATAGATGATGACTGGTTTTAAAAAATAATATCGATAATAACTTAAATAAGATCAAATTTAACTGTACATCCACAAAAGTTGTATTTTAATAAAATCTAGTTCAAATATTAATTCAATATAGTAGCCAATACATAAAATGCCTAACGTAACTTAATACTTTGAAGTATGACCCTAGCAAAATTATAAAAAAAAACATAGTTCAACAAAATAACAAAAAACAAGATCAAATTTAATGCTTTCAACTGCAAGCAGAAAAAATAAAATATCATCCAACTCATTCAAGTTTGTCTTCTTGGAATTCATCACATATGTCGTCCTCTAGAAATTCTTCATCTACGTTGTCCTCTTGAAATTCACCATCTATATCGTCCTTTTGAAATTCATTTGTCACCTACAACATCCTCTAGAAATCCATCATCTTCATCATCCTTTTGAATTTTATCATTAATATCGTCATTTTCAACATAAAGAAAATATGTCATACACCCTATTGGAACTTTATGATTGGAAATTGAATTAAAATCAATGTTACTCATGTATAAACAACAAATAACTAATTCACTTGCTATGACATTTCAAAAACTATAACTTTTAATATTCTAGTTTCTTCCAAAAATGCATATGACATATAATTAGACCACCTGAATTGCCAATAAAATAACATTATTTGATGTGTATGAGCATAATTTCAAAACAAAAGAGATTAAGGCAAATTACAAGGATCAAATTATGCAAGTTAATTGAAACTGGGAAGACTAATCAACATAACCAACACATCCTATTAACACAAACAAAATTAAGCATGATAGGAAGATTAATCAACATAACCAACACATCCTATTAACACAAACAAAATTAAGCATGATAGGAAGATTAATCAACATAACCAACACATCCTGCTAATCATTTCTTTGCTATGAATTTGAGAAGTCATAATTATAAGTAAATCAATTAAAAACATAATTCAGATTTTATACACTCATTGCATTGGAGCAAAATCAAAACAAAAGCATTTTTTTTAATGAAACATATAAGCAAAGAAGTTAAAAAAATTTACCTAACACACCAACACAAAGAAGCCAGAACGCAGCTACGCCGAAAAGGCTGAAACCTAGAATGTGTCCAAAAACAATACTGCAACCATTCGTTCAAAGTTAATAAACTTAAGCTATGTGACATGTGAAAACCGGTGTTACTAATCAATATTATTACAAATATTATAAAACAATACAACTATAATCCACAAAAGGGTCAACAAACACATAAACATAAATATAAGCTTTCTTCTTAATAAACATATAATTTTTTTATAAAAAATTGTGAAATAAATGGAAGATGAATTAGAAAAGAAGAATTACAGAACGAGATAGGAATTGAGGAAGATGAGCAGCAAGAGGCTCTTCTAAAATTTGAGTAATCAATGAGATTGGAATTTAAGATAACTATTTGGGTTTGAGGATCGATTAGAATTCTGGGCTGAGATTGGGATTCGAATGATTTGATCACTGGTGACGGCGGACCACCGTGGTGGTTTTCTCTGTTGGAGTGTGGTTGGTGATCAAGAACTCTCCACTGATACTCTCTACTGATTGGTAAAATTGAGTTGTTATATTTATCAAGAAAAATATTTATTATTATTATTAATGGGATTTATTATTATTATTACCATGGATTTCTACTGCATATAGTCACGTGTTAGAGGAATTTTAGGGATACACTTTACTTATTTTTTAATTTTAATTTTAATAGATATTATTTTTAGGAAGTTTTAAATATGAATTGATAATCAATATTCCATTGATTATTGTTAGAGAAATTTTAGGGATACTTGTTTTATTCATCAATGCTTATTATTTTTTTTGGCAACCACAAATAGAATTTTTAGGGACACGTTTTCTTATATTTTGGTGGCAACCACAAATATTCAATTTGATTTGTTTATTTTTTAAAATATACTTGATTTAATTCTATTTAAAATTAAAATTTTAATTTTTAAATATAAATTTAATTTAAATTAAAATTCAGTGTTAAATTATTTTTGTAAAAAATACATATCTTATTATATATTTATTTATTTTTATATTATTTTAACTAGAATCAATTGCATTGAATTAATAAAATTAATTTCTTTTACTGTATAATTATAACTATGTTAGAATATAGTGTTATTTTTGTTTTTTAGTACAATTTGTTAAGTAACAAAAATGGAGTAAAGATGACGTTGTCTTTATATTCACTAAAAAAATTATTTGGGTGGTACATTTTACTATTAGAATAAGAATAATCTCTTCATATTATTTTAAGCCACAGCTTTCAATTTGTTTTCACATACTTCTAGGATTAAAAAGATTTTTTTTGATATTCATAAAAAATTTGGTAGATATTATTAATCTTTGAAACCATAGTATTAACAAAGTCATTTTAATTTCTCGAATATTCCGAGTAGCTTAATCACCAAGAGATTAAATTTTTTCTAATAATATTTAAAGGAAAATATTTATTTTTTAGTGTATAAGTTTGGAGGGAAGATTGCCACCAAAAATTTGATGTGCTAAAATTTTATGCAACATTGAAGAAATGTAGCCTTTTATTAGAACTAATGTAACAATCTATAAATGTCCCCAAAAGTATTTAAGGGGACAATTATCAAACAATGCTAAAGAAATAGTATGACGTTTCAAAATCGTCCCAAAAAGTAGTTAAGGGCACCGTTAACAATCGTTGCCAAAAAACTAAAAGAGTGACGCTCCAAAAACGTCCCCAAAAGTATTTTAGGCAACGATTATCAAGGGTTGCAAATATATTTTTGGCAACATTCATAAATCGTTGGCTATACGAATTTTAGGCAACAATTTTTACATGTTACCTAAAAAAGTGTTGCCAGAGACAACAAATGTTGTAGTGATACTTAGCTTGCAATTCAGTGTGGTGAGTCTGCAAAGGTGTATGGTGAAGCTTCTCATCTGGGCCGTTGGATCTGTGTCATTAGAGATTTACTGGCAGTGATTTGAAGGCCCATCATGTACCCTCTTAGTACGCACGCACCTGATCTGCTGGCAAGGAAGTTCAGAAAAAATATCGAAGCACACCTGGGATCGAACCCAGGTTATGTAGGCCACAGGCGTGTAATGATGTCCATCTGAGCTGCGTGCTCAAGTTGTTAAACTAACCAAATTCAGTGAATAATTATTAAAACAAGTTAGTTAATGCAATTCAAATAGAAGAAGTCAAGAGTGCTGCGCGTGGGGCCCATGACTGGATTTGTTGTCCAATCAGCATGAGAGAGAGGAGTGAGACCCTTTGACCGGCGAATCACAAAACTGCACGCGTGGAGAGAGGAAGCGGAGAAGTTGACCGGCGAATGGAAAAGCTGGAACGTGCCACGCATGATAGTCACATGGCCCTGGTACTGTTCACCATCTTCAACCTTGACACTTGTGGATTTTCCTGCGGAAATTGCTATAGTTTTTCCTGCGGATTTTCCTCCAAATTCCTGCCATCATTAAAACTCAAACCAAACGCATTAAACAGACATAAATCGTGCCCAGTCCCACCAATTGACATGCTACGAACACGATGGCACGTTCGTTTTAGTCTGAAACCGCATGGAACCATGAGAACGAAGAGATGTCTTAGTTATGCCCTAGCCATGGTATCTCCTATTCCACACGTTCAAGATTCGTTCCAATGATTTAGACCTTCTTTAAATAGAACACATAACTCAATTATGCAATTAGTTTGGATTAAAACACACGGTTATGCCAAATACGAAAAAAATAAATTATACATGAAGATGATGATCATGGTAGGCATCTTTTAAGTGAACTCATACCTGGTGGATGATCACCACTTACTCTTGGATGTCTTAGGAAGAAGATGGAATGGTTTCTCAGCCCCGAAAACAGCTGCATGAGGGAGCACGAGATCTCACTTGTTTTGAGATTTTTAGAACTTTGAGAACTCTTTTTGGAGGCTAGGGTTTGTTCCCCTAATGGCATGAATACATTCTCTACTTATAGAGTGAGAGATTAGGTTAACTTGTTTTAGAAAGAATCCATGATTGGAGAGAGGTGGAGATTTGATTCAAAATTGAATAAAAGTGTATATTTTTGCATTCAATCTTTCTCCATCAAGGGAAACGAAATTTCCTTGATTTATATGAATATTAGGCTTAATATTTTATTGGAAAAATAAATCCATGCATATCTTTCATATTTTTTATTATTTATTTTATTAAATTTGACTTTTAATGAATAAGAAATCAAATAAATAAAATAAATAATATAATCATGCATAAATGGGCTTTAGGAGTCTTGGACCATGTTAGGAATGAGTTTAGAACCAAAGAATTAGGTCCATTAAGCAATAACTTAAAAATCATTACTTTGCCTTCCATGCATTTCCTCAAAATCGACCAACTTGTGCAAGCCATAACTCCTTCATTTTTTATTGTATGGAAGTGTTCTTGAGCTTTTCAGAAAGCTTAGAGTGTCTTATAAATGATGCTTTTGGTTTCATCTCAATTGAGTCTACCATGTTCAAGTTATGAGCTTCGAGAAAAAAATGCCTTTTGGCAATCTTTTAGAAGGACCTGTAATGTATTAGCTCATATATCTCAAATGAAGCATTTTTAGACTTGGCATGTGAGAGATAAAGTTGTAGAGAATTCAATTTCCTTCAAAATGAGCTTTGGATGGGAAATTTTTGATGTTCCATATGAAAGTTATGGCTGGTCAAAGTTGGGTTGACTTTCTCCTTAAAACCCTAATTTAGAAACTCAGGTTCTTGATGATTTTGGAGCTTTTCTTGATAAGTCATGATCAACATTTGATAAAATGATGAATCTAACATTAAAATGTTGATGTTGACAAAAGGTCAGAAGTTTCGACTGTGGTTTGATCATAGTTTGACTTTTAGGTCAACTAGTCGACTATTGATCCTTTGAACTGTAGGCTGAGCAATCTTGTGAATCAGAGCTTGAAAATTGGCATGAGGATTCTTTGATGCATATGAGAGACCAAGGTTTCCATTTGAGGTCTTAGAACTCGATTTTTATTGAAGAGAAGCAAAACCCTAGTTTGAGGGTTGTTGTTTAGGAGAGTGTGCATCCACTTAGATCTTGAGTTGTTAATGCTTGAGTATATAAAATATGATGGGCAAATTTTGGGGTATGACAGCTGCCCCTGTTCAATCTTCTTAAACCTGAAGATGTATAGTGGTTTGTATGCCAGTCGGTATCTGAAGGTGGAAGATGATTGAACACTAGAATACCCAGAAATTTGCCCTAGCTGAAGTAGGGACTCTTGTCGGAGATGGGCTTAAAGATGCCATCTAGGCCTTGAGAGAAAGTTTATTGGAGATGGGCTTAAAGATGCCATCCAATTTGATAATTTTGAGAATCAGAATACGTCATACGTTAGACCGTTTCTGAGAGATAGACTTAGGTTGAGTCGTACGTTAGACCGGGTCTAGTTTGCATAAGCAGATGTCTCGAAAACCGTGCGTTAGGCTGAAGGATGTGTCGTACGTCAGATCAGATCCAATTTGCATCCGTAGATGTCTAGAAAACCGTGCGTTAGGTCGAAGAATAAATCGTGCGTTAGACTATTCTCAATTGCATCCTCAGATGTCTGGAAAACCGTGTGTTAGGTTGATGAATAAGTCGTGCGTTAGACTAGTCCGATTTGCATTCGTAGATGTCTGGAAAGCCATGCGTTAGGCTGAATGTGAGCTTAGTATGTTGAGAAATGTTTGTTGGAGATTGATCGTGTCAGCACCGTTCGTAGTAACTGAATTAGACTTGGGAATGATCGTGTCACCACCGTTCGTGGTAAATGAATTAGATCTTGCAAGATGATCGTGTCAGTACCGCTTGTAGTAACTGAATTAGATCTTCGAGCGTTGACTGTTACGGAACCGTCTGAGGTTACCGCTTTTAGATTTTGAAAGTTGATTGTTTAAGGAACCGTCTGAGGTATCGACTTAAATTTGCAGGTAGATTGTTTAAGGAATCGTCCGAGGTATCGACTTAAATCTAAGGGTAGATTGTATAAGGAACCGTCCAAGGTATCGACTTAACTCTGAAGGTGGATCATTAAGGAACCGTCCAAGGTATCGACTTAACTCCAAAGGTAGATCATTAAGGAACCGTCCAAGGTATCGACTTAGATCTGAAGGTAGATTGTTAAGGAACCGTCCAAGGTATCGACTTAACTCTGAAGGTGGATCATTAAGGAACCGCCCAAGGTATCGACTTAACTCCAAAGGTAGATCATTAAGGAACCGTCCAAGGTATCGACTTAGATCTGAAGGTAGATTGTTAAGGAACAGTCCAAGGCATCGACTTAACTCTGAAGGTGGATCATTAAGGAACCGTCCAAGGTATCGACTTAACTCCAAAGGTAGATCATTAAGGAACCATCCAAGGTATCGACTTAGATCTAAAGGTAGATTGTTAAGGAACCGTCCAAGGTATTGACTTAACTCTGAAGGTGGATCATTAAGGAACCGTCCAAGGTATCGACTTAACTCCAAAGGTAGATCATTAAGGAACCATCCAAGGTATCGACTTAGATCTAAAGGTAGATGATGTTTATTTGACTGCAGCAGTAACCTGAAAAAGGTAAAGTCGGTTTTTTATGCCATGTCATGATGCATGTAATGCGTTTATGTAACGGGATTCTCAAAATAAATGAGAACCTCGCATGTTATGTATGCACTTGTCGTGATGCTTTATGTATTATGTATGAACGTGTATGCAATTGTATGAATATGTTTATGACATGTGATATGTGAATATGATTTATGTTGTCTTGATTGAGAAAAATAAATCTCTGTATCCTTGTGATTTTATTGTCCGATCTTGTCTTGAAGATGCTCAGCTGGGGATTTATGGTTTCTGCTTGGGGGTGATCAGTAGTTTGATGTACCCTAATTTAGAGATATTAATAAACCATGTTGGAGAAGAGCAACATGTTGGATGACCGGTAGTGTTGAAGATGTAAGCTCCGTTGGGGAGCCCTGTCTTTGTCGAGACGAGAACTTTTGAAGATATCTTCCTAATGATTACTCTGTGGGGATATGATCTTATGAACGTGGCTCTGTGGGGAGATGTAGGTGTCTTGAAAGTTTCCCCCAGTATCATAGTAACTTACTACTTGATTCAGGACACGCCACTGAGTATTGATCAAGATGTTGAACTGGACATGCATAGATTTTCCCCAGTTAGCAAGAACTTTGGAAAGATTCGCCTCGCGAGGACTTTATGATATGTTTACTGTCATACCCCAATTTTTGACCTAAGATACCACCTCATATCATAGCATATGCATCATTTGCATCTCTAACAAATTGCATAGCTTGTGTTTGCTACTCGTGACTCAGCAGGATTTGATCAGGAAATCACTCATCAGTACAAGTAACAATCAATTAGGGTTTTGTTCCCCCTTCATCTCAAATGAATCATCTTCATCAACAATCAACATTTGGTCCTCAGAGATTCATTTCAACAAGCTCAAAGACTTTGAATCAACCAGATTAAGGTTTTGACTGAAGACAGTATACTCCTGACCTCTGCTCAGGATTTGACCTAATGACTTGGGACATGACCTCAAGATCCCAAGTACATCATTTTGGCCTAATCTATTGGCTCAAGACATCTCCTACACAAGGATTGATCAACAGTGAAATTTCAAATCATCAGAATTAGGTTTTTTGAACTATCAGGGACTGAAATCAGGGATCACATTTGGGAAACCCTAGAAATCCCCAGGAAGTCAATCAAAGGTCTCAAGCATCTTCAAATAATCCCTATGACAACATCCAATGGAAATTACATCACAATTCAAGATCCACAGTCATCAATTTCATCAGGTCGACAATTAGGGTTTTTGACCTAATTCACTGAACAACTGCCTTTTTAATCAGGACATGGTGCCACAACTCAAATCATGGCTCAATATCCTCTAATGCCTCAATATGATCCATTCATACCATTCATTTGATGAGGATAGCCTGGTTCATTTGAAATCTCCATAAACGCGATTCGTTTGAAAAAGTCAACTGTACAAGATCACCTTTGACTTTTGGGGAATTTTGGTCAACCATGACTTTTTAAGTTTTGAATCATCAATATATGATATATGAAGTCATTTGATCAAGAAAAATCAAGAAAATCAATCAAGAATCAAAAAGTCAAAGTTTGACTTTTATACTTAGAAAAATTTTCTAAGTGTTTTTCAATGGTTTTTCCAAAACTTTGGAAGGGAATTTCTCAAAATTTCACCTACAAACTGAAAAAAACTTCCAACATGAAAGTTGTAGATTTTGATCCAATAAACAACTTTGACACAAATAATTTTTTTCCATAAGATCAACCATTTAAGAGATATGGAGCTTCAAAGTTGGCATCTTTGGAAAATTTCACTTAAAACTTCATTTTCTTCAAAGTTCATGGACCTTTTTCACCTATTTCCTTAAAGGTCTTGAAGAAACTTTCAACTATGTTTTTGAAGTGTGTAACATGAGCTTTCCAAAATGTCCAAGAGCATGAAAAAATATGGAGCATAGCTATGGTTTTGAATTTTGACATTAGTGATCATTTTCACTTGAATTTTCACCATTTTTCACTAAGTTTCAAGACTATATGACCTATAATCCAAGTAATGATGCATAGAAGCAATAATTGAATGATATTTTCTGATTTGAAGATCAGAATAGAAGAGGATAAGAAGCTTGAGATTTAACCATGGTTTAGTAACTTTAACCATATGCATTTAATGTAAAAGATTCCTTTCTATCCCTTAAGCCAAATCATTAAACTTTGAAGCAAGTTGCAAAGCTCTGAATTCAGAATCCATGGCCTATAAATAGAGATCATTTTCACTCTTCAAATCACACCAAAACCTCACAATTATAGGTTTTCTCTCTTCTTTCTTGAATTGCAAGTTTCATGTTTCAAAGTGAGGTAGAAATCCCAACCTCCAAATCCTTGAAGCCATGGCCAAAGTGATGGTTCTAACATACCATAAACATCATATGAGATGTGTTTGAATCACTCATGCACCCCAAAACACCTCAAATCTCAGAATCACTACCTCACTTCCATATTTGCATATATTGAACCTTATCATGCCAAAATCCATACCAAGTCATATCTGTCCAAACTAACACTCCCAACACCATCCATATACTCCATATGAATGATCCAAACACTCACCAGCAATCTGAAACACCTCCATCATCAAATTCGATTCACTCTTGAAGCTATTGCAGATCGGGTACCATGGTCATGCTCAGATGAATCCAGGTTGTTCTAAGCATCCAGACACCTTCCATAAGGTCCATTGAAGCTATCCAGATCATCAAACAACTTCTGTAACACCTCTATTGCAGAATTCGATTCTCATTTGGCCGTTTTTGAAGGTAAGCTCTCTTGAACTCCAAACTCATACATACATGCATCATAAATGAAAAATTAATTTGCCATCATGTTTCTGCATATGTATGGATCATTAACCCTCAATCAATTGCAACTTATCTTGCACATACACGATTTCAGATTGAAACTCAGAAATTAGGGTTCTTCGTGTTCATCAGAAAATCAATGATCTTAGGGTAAAAATAAATGAAATTAAATGGTACCATCATGTTCCTTGTGAAAAAAACGAGTGAGATAGACCCTTCACTTGATCAATTTGGTTCAGTTTCAGAGATTTTCAAATTCAAATGGGGATGGTGTTCTTGGCGCCATTTTTTGCGAAGGAAATTCAAAAATTGAGTTTGAAATATAACCAAATCCTTGCCTTTGTTAATCAGACCACGCGCGTGGTCCAGTTGGTATTGTTTTTGAGTGGTAACCCTCAGGTCACGAGTTCAACACCTCTAGGGGCCAAAACATATTTTTTATCACTATTTTTCTTCCATTTTTTACACAACTTTAATTAATTAATTGACCAATCAAATTAGCTCATTTTAATTTCATTTTTTGAACACTTTTTGTTTAATATACATATTTTATGAATATAAAAAAAATCACAAAAAAAGGACTTATTTAATGCATTTTAATTAGGTTTAAAATGATATATTTTTAAGTGTTTTAAATACTTTAAATATTGTTTTTAATTTTTAATTTTTAACCTAATCACTTGTAAATACTTTTTGTGATCAAACCCTAATCACTTAGGTCTTAATTGAGTATTAAAACTTGTTTTAACTTAATTAAGTTGACTTTTGTCAAATTCAAACCGTTTTAAGACGAGCGATCGCGATTCTTTTTCAAAACGATAAACCATTTCTTTTTGATTTTCAAAAGAAACCATTGATCAAATCTTTTTGATTGATCAATTGATTTTCAAAATGAAGTGGGGTCTCTCGAATATTAGAGAGTGTAAGTCCCATTTCTTTTCTTTTTGTACAGTTTTTTTCAAAACAATAAAACTTCTTCAAAATAAAACCTTTTAAAACAATTTTCAAATCATTTTCAAAACAACAAAACTTCAAAGAAACTTCAAACTTTTCAAATATACCATGGGCCTCCATGTAGGTATAAGTCCCAAGCCCCTTTCATACCCTTTTCTTTTTCTTTGTACAAAAAAGAAAACTTCTTTCAAAACAACTTTCAAACGGTTTTTCAAACGATGCGTTTGTAAATAAACAATCAACCATGTTTTATAAAATATACCATGGGCCTCCATGTAGGTATAAGTCCCAAGCCCCTTTGTAAATACCTGTTTACATAGCTTTGAATAAACTCAAGTGGACTTCTCCCCGAGTGTGAGTCCCGAGCCCTGTGTATACAAATGGATCATGCTTACAGGTATATTTCCTTCATAAACTCCATTATATACACACACTTTGTCATATATGTATAACTGTTCATATTTGTTCATGTACTTGTTCATATTTGTTCGTACTTGTTCATATTTGTGATTGTGTTATATACTTGTTCAACTTAGTACAACGCTAGGTTCCCCATAGCCTCCTATTGGGCTTCGTGCAAAGAATCTCCCTAGTTTAGGTTAGGACATAGAGTATGGTTTCCCGGTGAAATCGCTCTAAGAGCTCAAACCAACTATACCATGCCTCCCCTTGGGCTTTGTACAAACGAGTGACCCTCCCATAGCCTCCTCTTGGGCTTACAATGCAAGGACCCTCGATAGTCCCTCCCATAGCCTCCTCTTGGGCTTACAATGCAAGGACCCTCGGACAGCCTCCTCTTGGGCTTCGTACAAGGACCCACGGGCTTCTTATAAGCATCCCCAATATTCAAAACAAATACCCTAGGAGATTAGACATTTATCATCTCTATGATAGGAGTATCTCATCTATATCATCACAATCAATCAATCAATCAATCAATTTATCAAACTCTTTTTTGCCACAAGGCTGGCCAATCAATCAAACCTTTTTGCCACCGTACTGGCTGATTAATCAAAGTTTTTGTCACAAGGCTGACCTCATTGAAACTTTTGCCACAAGGCTGGCTGATTAATCAAAACTTTTTGTCACAAGGCTGACTTCATTGAAAGTTTTTGCCACAAGGCTGGCTAAAAAGCATCTTTATCATTCTAAGCACCATAAGTGGCATGGCCCAGGGCTTATAATGAAAAGATTTTCAAACAAAAATCAAACAGATGTATGTGATGATATAGATTAGATACATCGAACATTTAGATGACATTTGTCTCTTTTCCTTTGCTTCCACTAGCATAAGTGGGAACTACGATTGCTCTGACTTTCTCAACATCCCTTTGAGAATACGTAGGCACAAGGTCGTATCCTTGGCGAGCAAAACTTCTCTCTCAAACCACTCAAACCTTAGCACCCGTAGACCCCGAGCTACAGATGCTCTGATTCCCTCTAGGGGATATGTATGCAGAGGATCGCGATGATCTTTGCGAGCATAATCAAACAAACACCTTAGGTCCCACCTATTTCACAAGAACCTCTCAATAACATGGAATGAAAAACAAAGCAAAGAAACCTATAGAGTACTATAGATACGTTGGGTGCTAATACCTTCCCTTCGTATAACCAACCCTCTTACCTAAAGATCTCTCCCCCACTTTTAGGTTATTGCAGCTTTTTTCCTTTTCCTCTTTTGGAAACAATAAAAAGTTTGGTCGGAACAAAAGAAAAATCATTTTTTATAGAGCACTCGAGCCCAAAGAAGGCATCAGGTGTCTCATCCCCAAAAAAAAAAGGATAAACGATTTTTCGCCCGCGACAGAAAAATGGCGACTTCACTGGGGACCATCTTTTTATTGTTTCCAAAGGAAGGGTTAATTCTATTTGCTTTATTTTTTTTCATTTCATTTTTTGTTACATGTGTGGTTCTGGTTCTGTTACTTGTGTGGTTCTGTTACAAGTGATACATTATGGACAAATCCTAACCCGGATTAAGTACACATAAGAATTAGGTGGAGGGTATAGTCATGTGCAGGCGCACGTGAGAATCCTTCCGCTCAGTGGAGGTTCCTTGTTGGTAATATATGTTTAGCATGTTTCGTAGCGAAGACATTATTACTTTCATTGAACTGTAGAAGCTGAGTTGGCCGTAGAACCCCAACCCATCCTGGCCTTATTAGGTTGTGGTGCAGAAACTATTCAGGTGAAGACTTGGATTAGTTGTCATGCGGAGAACCACACTCAGACGAGTTTTTCTTGAGAATATTACTGGCTCATGAGCTTAATTGTGGAAAGCCGGTAATATCCGAAAGAAAAATGTAGACTCTGACGTATCAGTAGAACATGTTGTGCAGGTGATTAACTAGAACTATCCCATTTTTGGTTCTCTGACCTCATGCTCGTGACTTTGGACCTTTGAACCTATGCGTTACCATGTTTGCGTTACCATGCTTGTGTTATCATGTTTGTGTTACCATGTTTGCGCTACCATGTTTGCTTTACCATGTTTGAATATGTGGCATCCATGCATCCATGCATCCATGCATTCATACATTCATTAAAAAACCCATCTTTTTCCATAAAAAAAAAAAACATGATTTTTCCAAAAAAAATTCAGCGAATTTTCTTTGCAAACATTATTGGATTAAGTTATGGAAAAAAGGTATACCAAAAAGTACGGTTTCAAAGCGCCTGATGTGGAAAAACTGATAGAGTTAGCATCTTCTGTACAAGATCCTTGTAATTTTAGGAAAAGTTATGGAAAGCTTTTGCCTATTTTGAACACTCATGTTGATGAAGGACTTCTCAAAACTCTGGTTCAGTTCTATGATCCCGTCTACCGGTGTTTCACCTTTCCAGACTACCAGTTGGTACCGACCTTGGAAGAATATGCCAATCTTTTGGGTATTCCTGTGTCTGACAAAATACCCTTCAATGGTTTGGAAGCCATTCCTAAGTCACACGTCATTGCAGCGAGCGTCCACTTGAAAAAGTCTGAAGTAGAGAGTAATTGGACTACCAAAGGAAACCTCCCGGGTTTAACTTCACACTTCCTAATAAAGAAAGCCTTTGATTTCATCGAGACTGGTAGCATGATAGCTTTTGAAGCTATACTAGCCTTGCTCATCTATGGGTTAGTTCTGTTTCCCAACGTCAACGACTTTGTTGATATCAATGCCATAAAGATCTTTCTGATTGGAAATCCTGTTCCGACTTTGCTTGGTGACATGTATTTCTCTGTCCATCATAGGAATCGCCAAGGCGGTGGAATCATTGTATGTTGTGCACCTCTGTTGTTCAAATGGATTGTTTCGCACTTACCTGAGTCTCCTATTTTCACAGAAAACCGAGAAGGCTTACGTTGGCCTCGAAGACTTATGTCTCTTACTAATAATGATATTCATTGGTATACCTTGGCTCGCTGCGGTACAGAAACCATTGAAAGTTGTGGAGAATTCGCCAACGTACCCCTCATTGGTACACAAGGAGGAATTAACTACAATCCGGTCCTAGCCCGACGACAACTCGGGTATGCAAATTCAATTAAACCCATTGGTCCTACAGTGGAAGGTTACTTCTACCGAGAAGGGGATAATCCTCAAAGGTTGAAAGCAAGAATGGTGAGAGTTTGGTACGACGTCCGATGGAAAGAAAAAGGTGAGGAAAGAAATTGCATTGCCATGGACGCCTACACCTGCTGGGTAAAGAAAAGAGCAAAGGAGTTTCAAATGCCTTATGCTTATGAAAAACCCATGTTTCCTACAGTGTCTCAACGACCCAACATTCCCACTATGGAGGAATACCAAGACACTTTAGCTAAGATGAGGATAGAAAAAGACGCTTGGGAAGAAAAGTTTCGTAGAACTGATGTGGAAAATAGAAAGTTGAAGAAACGAGTGAAAGATCACGAAGAAACTCTTTATTGTCAAGATGGATGGCTCATGAGCAAAGATGAGAAGATTCGTCAGAAAGACGCTGCAATCAAGAGGTACATCAAAGAAAGCAAGAAAAATCTTGAAGGCTCAACAAGCAACGCTCCGACTCCTGATGATTGGAAGAATGTTGTTGACAAACTGAGGACCGAAAAGGCCGAATTGAAAGCTTACTATGGGAAAGAAATCAGGAAGCTCAAGCTGCACAATGCATTTGGTTCTTCGTCTGATGAAGATGCTTAGAATTGTTTAGCTTTTTATTTATCATTTGCTTTTGTAAGGAGCTACGCTCCAATGTTGTAACATTTCCCATTTATTCAATAAAAGAATAGTTTGTGTTCAAATGTTTGCAAGGAAATAATCTTTAAAATGTTTGGAAAAAATCATAAATTTCTTTTTGCATACATCATTCTGCATATCGAGTCCGTTGTATAGAGTCTCATCTTTTGGATCTTTCTCCATTAGATCGTCAAGCTGTCGCGTCTCAAAGTTTCTCGACCGCGCTCGCAATCAGATCACAGATACAATACTCGTTCAAATAGAAGAAGAGTAATGGAACACTCTGAACAAGAGAATATTGAGCTCCGTGGTACAGTGACCACCCTTCAGGAAAAGTTGGAAAGTCTCACTACTCTGGTTGACTCCTTGATGGCCGCACAGAATCAGCCGCCACCACCCAACAGTCAAGCAGCGGTAACATCTGAAGTCACTACTCCAGTTTCTACAGTTGCATTCGGTATTCCATCTTTCTCTATGCCAGAAGGTTGGGGCCCGCCTTTCAGCTTTGGTACAGGTTTCCGCCATAATTTCTCTGGGGTTCAAACAGCTACAACTGAAGCGCCTGCTGCACAAGGTTCGGCGTTTATTCCACATTCAGGGGTAACTTTTTCCCAAATCACTATGGCACTTTCTTAACCCACTATGACGGTTCCGACCCCTACGGTTCACACTGTTCCTTATGATGGCAATGAGATTTATCATGATCAAGGTGATAGCACAAATCCGCGTAATCTTGTGGAAGATCTCCAAGAACAGTTCAACAAGATTCAATTGGAAGTCAAGGCTATTCGTGGGAAAGATTTGTTTGGAAAGAATGCCCAGGAGCTATGTTTGGTTCCCAGTGTACAAATACCGGCTAAGTTCAAGGTCCCAGACTTTGAGAAGTACAAAGGTAGTTCTTGTCCACAAAGCCATCTTGTGATGTATGCCAGGAAGATGTCTACTTATGCAGATAATCACCAGTTGCTTATCCATTACTTTCAAGACAGTTTAACTGGTGCCGCACTAAAGTGGTACACAGGCTTGGATAGCACTAATATTCGAACATTCAATGACCTAGGTGAGGCCTTTGTCCGACAATACAAGTATAACTCGGATATGGCTCCAGACAGAGATCAGCTTCGATTCATGGCTCAGAAAGACCATGAAGCTTTCAAAGAGTATGCCCAACGATGGAGAGAAACTGCTGCTCAGATTAATCCACCGTTAAAAGAGAAAGAGATGACAAGGATCTTCTTGAATACTCTCAGTCCGTTTTTTTATGAACGCATGATTGCTAGTGCTCCAAGTGATTTCACCGAAATGGTAAACATGGGGATGCGTCTAGAAGAAGGAGTCCGAACCGGACGCCTAACTAAAGAAGGTGGATCTTCAAGCGGAACCAAAAATTTCGGAAGTGGTTTCCCAAAGAAGAAGGAACAAAGTGTTGACATGGTATCCCAAGGGAGGCCAAGAGGAAATGTCAATCGTCAACGACAGGTCGCTGCTATTGCACCAGCCGTTAATACAACACCGAATCCGGGGTTTACTCCGCAGTTTCAACAACAACAGCCTCGACCACAGGCTCAGCAGTTTAACAATAATCAGAATCGTGTGCAAAGAGCACCACAGTTTGATCCAATTCCAATGACCTACACAGAATTGTACCCTGCTTAGATTGAAAGAGGTCTTATTCAAACTAAAGCGCCACCACTGTCATACCCTAATTTTTGACCCCCCTGAGATGTCACATCATTGACGTCAAATTCAAAAATGTTTCTTGATCGGTTTGGAAGCCATGATCGAGACTGCATTTATTCAGTCATTCTTTGCAAGATAATTCATGTTCATGAAGGATTTCATTTTTAAGGCGCCATTGCCATTTTGTGTGACTCAAGAGTTGTGTTTGGAATTTATTTTGCAACTCTTGATCTATGGATTCATCATGATAAGAAATTTGGCTCATGTAAATTATTTGGTCGTTCATGGGATTTTCATCAAAATTGCAAGAAATATTTTTAATCAATTTTGAAAGAATTGTTTCAAGTATGGTTCATGACCATGGATCCAAGGATTTTAATTCAATATCATTTCAAAGATCCACAATGGCAAAGAACATGTTTCAAGGGCTAAAATTCAAAGGATTTCTTATCATTTTCTATTCAAAAGGGATTGGATTTCTAAATTCAAATTCATTCAAGAATATTCAAAGCTTCATGCTTGAATAACAATTTCACTCAAGAATATTCAAACTTCATGTTTGAATAGCAACTTTCATTCAAGATTCCAAAAAGAAGTTTAAGCATTACAAATGGAATTCTTTTAACATGGAGCAAGTTCTAAATTTCAAATGAACTACAAGTGGACTTTATCCAAAAAAACTCAAGGATTACATTATTCCAAAGTTTCCATTCATACAAAGTTCAAGTTCATGCAACTTCTAAAGTTGAAGTTCTATTGGAATTACAAGAACAAAAGGAAAGAAAAGTCTCCAATGCTTTCTTGAATTCTTCAATCTTCAAGTTTACATTCTTCAAGTTCAAGTTTCTTCATGCTTTCTCTTCAAGAATACTCATTCACATGAAAAAGAAACAAAAAGGGTGGAATTAGCAAAAGTCAAATAAATAATTCAAAAAGCCCAAAAGCCCACATGGAGGCCATATTTTTCGAAAAAAAAGGGGAAAAAGGAAAAGTCAAAAGTCAAAAGTCAAAGAAAGTCAAAGAAAGATTTTTATGTCATAAACTTCTACAACTTAGAGATATCATAAAATGACATGAAAATATATTCACATGGCTTATGTCATATAGGAATCTTTTTCTTATGTCATAGTGGATATTCCTTTCTTACAAGAATCACAAACTTGGCTACAAAGTTACATAATGCCTAACATACCCTTTTCTTTGCCTATAAATAGAAGTGCTATCCTTCATACAAATCACACAAAAGCAACCATATTCCTTGCTTTCTCTTTCTCTCCTCTTGTTCATTGTTTTTCAAAGTTCTTTGGCAAGAAGAATCGATTTCTTCAAACCAGAGCTTATCTTTGGGAAGTGAGCATTCTAACATCTCAAGGGAGGTCATTTGAGGTGATCCAAGCACCTGGATCACTTCTGTAAGTGGAGGAACACCATTGTTGCTCTCACTTTGAAGCATTTGCAGTTGGAGGTCCATGGAGTGATTCAGAAGGTTTCAAGGCAAGCCAATCATCCAGACACACTCCTCAGGTCATAGTGAAGCTAACCAGATGGCTGCAGCTCACCTGTAACTCCAAATTCAACAACCTCCATGTCCACTTGAAGTTCAAATCGAGGGAGGTCCATAGAACAATTCAGAAGGATTCAGGCTACAATAAGCATCCAGTTAGCATCATTGAGTCTCAGGGAAGCTATTGAGATCATTCATTCAAGCTCAGTTGCTCTCAATCATCCTCACGACCTTCAGTTTCAGAGGTAAGTTTCTGAACTCCCTCTCTTTAATTTAAGTACTCTTTGTGAAATATCTCGATTCTATCTTGTTCAGCATCATCAGAGGATTGAAAACCCTCTATCATCATCCATTTATCTTTCAGTATAGTCATTTAATTTGATTTTGAAATTTTAGGGTTCTTCACGATTTCTGGTAAATTAGTTAGATGTAGTTAATGTTAGTTCATGTTAGTTACATATTTAGAATCGTGAGTAAAATTGGAGCAAGTTTTGTGTTTACATCATGGCAAATGATTGAGAAATGAGTGAGTTCAGAAATCCAAATTCATGGAGCTTGAGGTTGAAGACGAAGATGGTGGTGGCGCGCAAAATTCAAATCTCAGGGCAGAGTTTATTTTATTTTGAGTGATATGCGTTTTATTAATGACTAAACAACTTGCCCTAGTGGCCACACATGCGCCCTTAGTATCATCATGCCACAAGTCTGGGGTTCGAATCCCCCTCGCCCCAGACTTTTTGTTTCTTTTATTTTTCAAAGATTTACAATTTGTTTTGAAACATAACCAAATGGATGCAAGTTACTATCACCACACGCGCGTTGGCTCAGTGGTGTTTGTTTTGTGTGTGTGACTTAGAGGGCGTGAGTTCAAGCCTTGGTGAAGACATTTCTATATTTTTTTACCACTTTTCACACTTATTTTCTTCACAACTTCACATAAATATTTAACCTATCAAATTAATTTATTTTTACTTCATTTTTCACACACTTATCATTTAATATACCTATTTTGTGAATAATCAAAAAAATCATAAAAATATTATTTATTTCTTGAATTTTAATTAGGTTTAAAATAGTATGTTTTTAAGTGTTTTCTTAAATACTTTAAATATATATTCTCACTTTATTTTAACCTAATCACTTTGTAAATAATTTTATGATAAAACCCTAATTATTTAGGTCTTAATTAAATAAAAATCTTGATTTTTACTTTAATTAAGTTGACTTTTGTCAAATCTCAAAACTATTTTCAATCTCTGATAAAATCAAATGATTAGGGTTTTCAAACAACAAAACCTTGTGTCATTCCAGATCATTTTCAAATTGCTTTTGCACCAGTACTGCAAAGTACTGGGCCTCTAATAGAGTGTAAGTCCCAAAAAACCTTCTCTTCTTAGCTTGTTTTCAAAACTGTATTTTCAAAATCTTCTTTCTGTTTTCAAAACATTCTTCTGGTATTTGAAGGGCATTATTCCCGGTGAAACTCTTCAGATACCTATGTGACCTTTGTCCATCTTCACTTCTTCTGTTTTCAAAAAAACCATTAACTGTTTATCATATATATATTCAACTGTTATCAACAAAACAACAAAAATACTGTTGAGGCTCTGTACATACTTCTTCAATGGCCTCCACTCCATCCAGGTTAGGCTTTACAAGCTTTCCATTTACAGTCTTTATTTAAATTACTGTCAAATATAAACTGTGCATATATTAGTTTAGAACTACGTTTGAGTATAAACCCTAGGACAGTTAAACTATATATATATTATAGGAATATGGCCTAGGATTGAGAATGTCTTCCCGGTGAAGGCTCTTTCCTAATTAGAGATCTGTAGTTCAAACCCCCAAGATGAATTATTCCCGGTGAAACATCTTGGTAAAAACCTTAGAATCCAAATAAATAGGATACATCCACCCAAAGAGGAATTATTCCCGGTGAAACCTCTTGCCCATTTGCTTAGAGCCAAAATAAGTTCAAAACTACATAAGCTTTCTCTTGTGCTATAACAAGGACCCTCGATTAGCCTCCTCTTGGGCTTTGTACAAGGACCCACAGGCTTCTTAAAAGCATTTCCAGCTTCCTCTTGAGCTTGTATACAAGGACCCATCAGGTTTCTTATAAACATAGGAACAGGTCTTTAGTCACCTTTTAGCCTACCCTGGTGAGTTTCTTCCAATTTAAAACCAGACTTTAAACAAGCTAAGTTTGTCTCAATTTCACATTGAGTACATTTTTGGAATGAGAGACATGGACAGTCTCTGTCACCCTTATCTTCATCAATCTTCCTTAGCAGAGTCTAGGATCCATGATTGGTCACCCTCAGCATTGAGTCAGCCTTCATCTTGGGCTTTAAACAAGAAGTCTCACTAGATAATCTTTCTGCCAACCTTTTCATCCTTTAATAATTAATGGAGTGCTACCCACATTCTTTCATTTAATAAAAACCCCTGGAAAGGGTTAGCCTCCAAAGTCAATTAAAATCAACCTAATCCCTGGAAAGGGTTAGCTTCCACACATTCCTTCATTTCAATAAAAACCCCTGGAAAGGGTTAGCCTCCAAAGTCAATTAATAAAAAGTCAAAAGAATAATTTCATTCTCTTAGGAGATAATTTCCCCAAAAGAGTCAAAACCCCTGGAAAGGGTCAGCCTCCAAAAAATATGATAAAAGTCAGTCTTTTAACAGACAAATTCACCAGCTGAGTCAAAATCCCTGGAAAGGGTTAGCTTCCAAAGAAAAACAGTCTTTTTAATCTCCAGTAGAGTCAAAACCAACAAAAACAGTTAGCCTCAACCTTGGGCTTCATACAAGGCACCCAAACAATAAAACTCCCCTGTCAAGAGTCAGCCTCAACCTTGGGCATTGTACAAGGCAGATAATAGAGTCTCCCCAGTGAGTTCTTCATCACTCAGTAGCCACAACCTTGGGCTTTGTACAAGGCAGATAAACCATATCTTTCATGTGTCAAAGATTCCTAACACTTAGGATCTTTCCCCATATAGTCATCAATACTTAATTCATTTAAGAGTCCGCCACAACCTTGGGCTTTGTACAAGGCAGAAAATAATGTTTTCCCTAGCAACAGTCAGCCACAACCTTGGGCTTTGTACAAGGCACACAAATAGAGTCTCCCTAAACAGAGTCAGCCTCAATTCTGGGCTTTGTACAGAACACCAAACAAAATCCATCAAATAAACACTCTCCAAGTAGAGTCAGCCTCAATTCTGGGCTTCGTACAGAACACAAAAATACCCTGTAATTAATCCCCAATGGAGTCATCTCCCAGAGTCAATAATATTAATTAATCAATCAAAAAGCCTCAAGCTTGGGCCTCATACAAGCCAGCTAAAGTCAAATCTTTTATACAGTAGATAAGACATAGCTTATCTCTATAGAGAGATATTTTTACTACTCTACCACATTCAAACAAACAAACATTTCAATTTCAATTTCAATCAAAGTCTCCCATTTAGGACTCTGAAAGACATGCTCTGGCACATCCCCAGACTTGTACACTTTCCCTAATTTGGAGGAGCATCTTTCTTTCATTTAAGAGGCATCTGACTGGCATACTTGCATACACACAAGTAAGGTCCCCCTCTTGAATGAAATGAATTCAGTTATTCTGTCACTCTTTCAAAATGTTTGTGGTAGAATAGTACAAATACCTCTCTGCAGAGATAATTTCATGTCTCTTTACTGTAAACAGAGATTTAATTCCAAGCTTCAACCTTGAGCTTCAAAGCAAGGCACCCAAAAACAAGTAATTTCCCTAGTTAGTTCCCCGAACTACATTAAGCTCTGACTTCCACTAGGGATATGTAGGCATGAGGTTCACAAGGAATCTCAGCGAGCTAATAAAATACCAAAAATAGTCAGTCTGTCTATCTGTCTGTCTTTTAAAATCAATTCAATTCTCTCTCCTAACACAAAGGAGAAACTTTCCCAATCATTAGCAGCAAACACAATCACAATGACACAGAGAAGGTTCCTGTAGAGTACTACAGATATGTAGGGTGTTTAAACACTTCCCTATGTATAACCGACCCCCCGGACTCCAGAATTTCTAGTCTAGGTGAAATCCCCACACTTAGCAAACTCCTAGGGTTTAGTTGAGATCTTTTTTCCCCTTTCCTACTCGTAGGACAAATAAGAAAGTTCGTGTGATATCGTAGGAAGAACTGAAATAAAATTCATCCCACCACGGGCGCATTCTCCTTCCAAATTTCGCGTGAAGGGTTTAGCGTGCCGTCCTCCCAAGTGAAACGGGGAGGTAAAAGAAAACGACACCACAGAAAAATGGCGACTCTGCTGGGGATATAAGTGTTAAAAACCTTGGTTTTTCATCCAAACCAATGGTTGACCTGTTGCTGGTCCAGCCCCAATGAGGAATTAGGGATGCCAAATTCCCCCTCAAACAAGAGAGGTCCTGCCTAACCTCTGTGTCATTTCATGTGTTTGTTGCATATATATTTGTTTATTTTGTTTATTCTGTATCGGGAAAGGGCTTGATTCCCCCTTGTGGTGAGAAATCCTATACCCGGATTTGAGTGCAACATAAGATAGGATGGAGGATGTCTTCCCGGTGAAGACCCTCTAATCTTGGTTCACAATTCTACTCTTGGGATTTGCCTGGCTGGTTGTGATTAACTGCGCCACTGCATTCCAAGACTGATTTGTACCAGGAGGACCTAGAAACACATTAACCCCACTTAAAGCCTTTTTTTTAGGACGTAGAGCGGTGATTACGAAAGTAATTGTCACGCAGATACTACACTCAGAGAAAACTCTCTTATAGATACCAATCAACGTATCTTCAAGGTTGAGCAAAAACTCTGAGACCCCTAGAACCCGTTCTACAGGTACAAAAATCCTTAACCTTAGTTTACCATTGGGGCGGGAGATTGCGTTTTGACTTCATGACCACTATACCTTTCAACGCCATGTTTGTTTAAAACTCTTGTGTGTGCATTCATGCATTCATGCATCATTCATTAATAAACAACTAAAAACAAAAAGAGTCTTTTCCGAGTCGTTTTTCAAGGAAACTAAATAACAAACGTTTTGAACTTCATAGAAAGAGAGAAACGGAGAAAGGACTTAAGGATCTATACCATGGATTACGGGAGAAAGAGAGCTAGGAAATACACCTTCAAGATCCCCCAGGTCGAGGAACTGGGAAAGCTCGGAAAACTGGTGGTCAACCCCCAGGCTTTCAAGGAGAAGTATGGAAAACTTCTGCCTTTGCTCAATACCAACATGGTGGATGGGATCCTTCCCACCTTGGTACAGTTTTACGATCCAACGTATCACTGCTTCACCTTTCCAGATTATCAGCTCATGCCTACGTTAGAGGAGTACTCTCGTCTGATTGGAATACCCGTGTACGCGCAAGATCCGTACTCCGGTTTGGAAAAGAATCCTGACGACATTATCATTGCTGCAACTACTCCTTTGAACGTAGTCGACATCAGAACTCATATGGTGAGTAGAGGAGGAATTCAAGGATTGCCCTCCAAATTCCTGTTTGATCAAGCTCGGTACTTCGTCAGCATCCAAGATATGAGTGCTTTTGAGGAAATCTTGGCTTTGCTTATCTACGGATTGTTTTTGTTCCCTAACATTAACGATTTCGTCGACATCAACGCAATTAAGATCTTCTTGATTGGAAATCCAGTTCCAACCTTGCTTGCGGATGCTTATCACTCTGTGCATTCAAGAAACTTGCAGCGAGGAGGATTAATCACATGCTGCGTACCGTTGTTATACGAATGGTTCGTTTCGCACCTGCCAAAGTCTAGCACTTTCTGGAACATGAGGGATGGCCTTTACTTGTCACAGAAAATCATGTCCCTCACTCATACAGACATTGATTGGTGTAGTCCTGACAACGACGAAACCAAGATCATCTTCAGTTGCGGAAGTTTTCCCAACATACCCCTTATTGGAACTAAGGGAGGAATTAGTTACAATCCAGCTTTAGCCCGTCGTCAATACGGCTATCCCATGAAAAATATTCCAAGCAACATTCAATTGGAGGGTCTGTTCTTCAAGAACATCGACGATCATGGCAACATGCTGAAGAAGTAAATTGTCCAAGCCTGGCGTCTTGTTCACAGCAAAGGGAGAAGATTGTTAGGAAAACATCTTTGCATCTCCCTGGATCCTTACCTTCAATGGGTACGCGTCAGAGCATTCAAGCTCAGGATGCCATATCAACATCAAGAACCTATTCCCCTAAGGGAACCAATTTACCTCTTCTCCACCGATGTTGAAAAACTGCAAGCGGCATTAAACAAGGTATGCCAAGAAAGGAATGCTTGGAGGAACAAGTATCGAATTGTCAACACGGAAAATGTTGAAATTCAGAACATCCTAAGAAGGAAGGATGAGTTACTTGAAGTGCTCGATCGACAAGTGACACAAACATCACTTTCTCATCATATCCCTCCTGCTTCCTGGATCATCGATCAGCTCACGTCAGAGAACGCTCAGCTCAAGAAACAGAAGAAGATGTTAGAACGTGAAGTCGGCTCTTCGTCAAAGTTTTAGAGTCCTTTCTCTCAGTTTCTCTGTATTTCCATTTTCAAAAGTGTGTAAAAAACGGCGTTTTCGCTTAATTAATAAAGTTTGATGTTTCATAACGTAATTATGGTGTTTCCTTGAAAAATAATAACTTAATTGCATATCATACATCGCTTTAGTCGTACGCACTGACACGAGAATTGTCGCGGATCTAATAGTCACTTTCCTTTCTCCAGAAAGAGAGGAGGAGAAGGAGGTGAACCAAGACTTTCAAGCTGTCTCATCCATACAACACTCGTTCAAGTCGCAAGAAAAGAATGGAAGACTTTGAGCAAGAGAATGAAGAACTCAGGGAAGAGATTAATACTCTCAAAGGTACTGTTGAAAGGCTCAATAGTATGGTAGAAGCCCTGGTAGTTGCGCAGAATCGACCAACGCCAGAAGAACCACAAAGGACCGTGGTTTCCGAGATTGTTTCTACTCCTATTCCTCAGTATACCATGCCGCCTGATCGACCTTGGGGCATGCCGTATAACTTTACTCCAGAAGGGTACATACCTCCAGCTTCTGAAGCTCCAAAAGTCACCATGGATATGCGTCCACCGGAGGGTTACAAACCTCTGGAAATTGAAGTTCCAAGAGCAACGGCAATGGGTTTCGCACAACAGAATGCTGAGATTCCAAGATCTGCTGTCATGGCTTCTCCACGACCGATTATGCATACTTTTCCCCCGCAGGGCGGACAAGTATATCATCACGCTCCAAGTGAGGATGCTGGCGTGTATGAAAGATTGGACGAGTTCCAAGAACAGTTTCTGCAAATGCAGAAGGAACTCAAGACTCTCCGAGGACAAGATCTATTTGGAAAGAATGCTGCAGACCTCTGTCTGGTTCCAAATGTTAAGATTCCTCACAAATTCAAAGTACCAGAATTCGAGAAATACAAAGGGAATTCATGCCCACAAAGTCATCTTGTGATGTACGCTCGAAGAATGTCAACTCAGACTGATAATCAACAATTGCTCATTCATTATTTTCAAGACAGCCTGACTGGTGCTGCGCTCAAATGGTACATGAACTTGGACAGTTCAGAGATTCGTACTTTTCGAGACCTCGGAGAGGCCTTCGTCAAACAGTATAAGTACAATCTGGATATGGCTCCCGACAGAGATCAACTCCGAGCCATGACTCAAAAGGATAGAGAAAGCTTCAAGGAATACGCTCAAAGATGGCGTGAAGTTGCTGCTCAAATTTGTCCACCACTTGAAGAGAAAGAAATGACAAAAATCTATCTCAAAACTTTAAGTCCATTTTACTACGGACGAATGGTTGCAAGTGCACCAAGTGACTTTACCGAGATGGTAAACATGGGTGTGCGTTTAGAAGAAGCAGTTCGGGAAGGACGCTTGAACAAAGAACCAGAATCTTCTGTTGGTCCAAGGAAGTATGGAAGTTCTTTCCAGAAGAAAAAAGATCAAGATGTCAGCAATGTCTTGCACAAAATCAAGAAGAAATTCCAACCTCAAGTTGCAACAATAACTCCGGTTGTTAATTCAGCGCCAGCTTATCAACCTCAGATTTCGCAACAACAAACTCAACAAAGGTCGCAGCAACCTCAGCAGCAGGTTCGACCTCCAAATTACAACAATCGGGCTCCAAGGTATCCTGCCTTTGACCCCGTACCAATGCCGTATGCAGAATTGTTTCCAACATTACTGGCAAAAGGACTCATTCAGACAAGAAGTCCTCCAAATCCTACAAACAGTTCCTCACCATGGTATAAGGCTGACCAATCTTGTCCCTATCATCAGGGGGCACCAGGTCACAATATTGAGAACTGTTTCTCTTTCAAGATTGACGTCCAACGATTAGTGAAGAGCGGAATGCTATCCTTCAAAGATACTAATCCAAACGTCCAAGCAAATCCTTTGCCGCAGCACAAAGAAGCTTCAGTAAATCTGATAGATCAGCACCCCAACGTCATTCAAATCTACGACATTCGTCAGATAGGGGAAAATCTTGTCAGGATGCACGCTAAACAAGCTGGGTACGGTCATGTACCACCTCACAACTACTTCACATGCGAAATTTGTCCAAAGAATAATCAAGGATGTGCCGTAGTTCAAGCTGCATTACAAGAACAAATGGACTTGGGATGGATTCAACATATCCGAGTCAGAACTGAACATGACATCAACATGGTTCAAGGATGTCCAGGAGAATACAAAATCTACAAAGTTGAAGACCTTGAAGGATCGGTAGTCAGGTTCCATAAAACTTTAAATGGACTTGCCTACTTTGGAACAGATTTCCACGCTTACAGTAGATGCAGAATCTGCCGAAGAGATTCACAAGGATGTTTGCGTGTTCGCAACGACATTCAAAAGCTAATAGATGACCATACCATTACTGTTCTTGCCAACAGAGAAGATGATGAAGTCTTTACCGTATCTCCTCAAATTAATCAAGTTGAACCTATGCAAGTTAAGTATGACAGCAGGAAGACAGCAGTTGCACCGCTAGTCATCTACTTACCAGGTCCTGTACCGTATGAGTCCAGCAAGGCTATACCATACAAGTACAACGCTACATTCATTGAAAATGGTAAGGAAATACCATTACCATCTGTTGTCAACATTGCTGATGTTAGTCGAGTCACCAGAAGTGGACGAGTCTTCAACAGAACAACAGAAAATGTGGAGAAACCTTCGGAGGAAGTACCACATAGGCAAGACGACCATCCGACCAATGCTGTTCAAGCAAAAGAAAATGATGAGATCTTGAAGTTAATCCAGAGGAGTGAATACAACATTGTAGATCAATTACTACATACTCCGTCTAGGATTTCTGTTCTTTCCCTGCTATTGAGTTCTGAAGCTCATAGGGAAGCTCTACAGAAAGTTTTGGAACAAGCTTTCGTAGAACCAAGTGTTACAATAAGCCAATTCAACAACATCGTTGCCAACATCTCCGCCGGAACTAACCTAAGTTTTTGTGACGAAGATCTTCCTGAAGAAGGAGTGGACCACAATCTTCCACTTCACATCTCAGTTGGCTGCATGGGTGATACACTCACAGGAGTCCTAATAGACAATGGATCCTCTCTCAACGTCATGCCTAAATCAACATTATCAAGATTATCTTTCGAAGATTACCCTCTAAGAAAAAGTCATGTCATCGTCAAAGCATTTGATGGATCAAGAAAGTCAGTTTTCGGAGAAGTAGATCTTCCCATAACTATTGGACCTCAGACGTTCAAAATCACTTTCCAGGTTATGGACATTCCAGCACAATACAGTTGTTTGCTAGGTCGCCCATGGATTCATGAGGCTGGGGCAATTACTTCAACACTTCATCAGAAACTGAAGTTCATAAGAAATGACAAATTGGTAACCGTATGTGGAGAACGAGCTCTGATCGTCAGCAACTTGTCATCATTCTCCGACATAGAACCAAAAGAAGTTGTTGGAACTAAATTCCAAGCACTTTCCTTAGACAAAGGAAAGGAGAAAGCAGCGTCTATCTCTTCCTACAAAGATGCAATCCAAGTTGTGAAGGATGGCACTACCAGTGGTTGGGGTCACATTAATATTCCTGCCAACAACAAGAACAGAACGGGAATTGGATTCTTTCCGACGTCATCAAAAGCTATCCCAGGGATTGAAGTAGTTCTCCCAATTCAAGAAACTTTCTGCAGTGGAGGTTTTCTTCAACCTGTTCAACAAACAGTCAATATCATCGATACAGAAAACACCGATGAAGAGGAATGGTTATCCTATCTTAACAAAGCAGGATACATCTCCCTATCAGAGTCTGAACCACTTTGCTGTTATCCAAATGGAGAATCTGAAAGTAAGACTCAACCAAGCAGTGATGAAGTTACTAACAGCTTCACCACCAGAAGTCATGGTCCATCAGAAGAAGTTCCTCCTATCCCCGAAGAGACTTGGGATACATTAGGAGAACCAAGCGGAAAATTCGACTACATGGTGAAATACTCCGCTCCTGAAAGTTCAAGAATCTCTCTTGAAGACATTGTTCCAACTGGATGGAACAGTGATTTTGAGTACCTCTCTCAGCCAAAAGAGATGTATAACCCTTGCTATTCATCATCATCTACTGGTGAAGTCATCATTGAGGATTATATCCCCAAGTCACCTTCCGAGGCTACGGATCTAGAGTTCACATATCTAGTCAATGCCATCTTGGGAGAAGAGCAAGACCAAAATACAGAAGAGGACGATCTCGAAAGTGTCTCCGACAACGAGTCTCTCCATTCAGAAGATTGGAAGTTTCCTCAAAAGAAAGTTCGACATACTCCACTCGGAAATGGGTATGCTCACACAGCTCAGTCTGCTGAAGTAGAAGAAGATCGTCTGAGTGTTGCAAAGACAGTGGTTGGTAAATCAAGACCTACCACAGGCCAGCTTAAGCCTAAGGTTCCAGATTACTTAGTGCACAATAGGGTTCGCCACTACTGGACAGCTGTTGAAGTTTCAACTGTTGTTCGCACTCCTAAGTAGGAACTTTCACCGTTATTTTGTCCTCTCACCATAGCCCAGGGTGAAGAGATGTTTCATAGGGCTTTGCATTTTACTATTTCTTAGGAAAATGTCCCTCTTTGCTTCGCCCAAAGCAATAGAGTTTTGTTTTATAGGGTCTTTGTTTCAAGAAATGACTGTCAATAAATAAAAAATGTCATTCTGTTCCTTCGTTTAGTTTTTCCTTTTCTTTTTTTTCGGAAATTGGTAATCCTAAAAAACACCCTTAAAAAACATCAAAAAATCATTAACTGCATACACCGAGTCTTCCCTCGTTGTCTAAATAAAACTTATCACACATATGCAGATTAATCATAAAATACCCCGTTGAAACGTGCGACCGTATGACTTCTCCAAGCTTTGAGTTTCCTGTATTCGAGGCAGAGGAAGAAGAAGACGAAGAAATATCAAAGGAAATTTCACGGTTACTTCAACAAAAGGAAGAGGCCATTCAGCCATACAATGAGCCTCTAGAGATCATTAACCTTGGTTCCGATGGAAACAGAAAAGAGGTTAAGATTGGAGCTTCGCTCAGTTCAGAGATCAGAGAAAGTTTGATACAGCTGCTCAAAGAATTCTCAGATGTCTTCGCTTGGTCTTATCAAGATATGCCAGGGTTGGATACCAGTATAGTGGAGCATCACTTGCCGTTAAAAGCAGAATGCCCTCCGGTCAAGCAAAAATTGAGAAGAACTCACCCGGAGATGGCCATGAAAATCAAAGAGGAAGTTCAGAAGCAAATCAACGCAGGTTTCCTCGTCACTTCAGAATATCCTCAGTGGTTAGCCAACATTGTTCCCGTTCCTAAGAAAGACGGAAAAGTCCGCATGTGCGTCGACTACAGAGATTTGAACAAAGCTAGCCCTAAGGATGATTTTCCTTTACCACATATTGATATGTTGGTAGACAGTACAGCAAAATCCAAAGTTTTCTCATTCATGGACGGATTTTCAGGATACAACCAAATCAAAATGGCACCTGAAGACATGGAAAAAACAGCTTTCATCACCCTCTTGGGGCGTCAAAGAAAGATAGAAAGACTTTGAGAAAGTTAGCTTGTAGATTCTTCTTGAATGAAGATGTTCTGTACAAGAGAAATTTCGACAGGGTTCTGCTCAGATGCGTCGACAGAAAAGAAGCAGAAATGCTCATGAGAGAAATACATGAAGGTTCCTTTGGTACTCACACCAATGGACATACCATGACAAGGAAAATACTGAGAGCAGGATATTATTGGCTGACAATGGAGTCAGATTGCTTCCAGTACGCAAAGAGGTGTCACAAATGCCAGATCTACGCCGATAGAATTCATGTGCCACCATCTCTTCTCAACATACTCTCTTCCCCTTGGCCTTTCTCCATGTGGGGAATCGACATGATTGGAATGATCGAACCAAAAGCGTCCAACGGACATCGCTTCATCTTGGTAGCCATAGACTATTTTACCAAATGGGTTGAAGCAGCTTCATATGCAAACGTTACAAGACAAGTTGTCGTCAGGTTTATCAAGAATCACATCATCTGTCGCTACGGCGTTCCTAGCAAGATAATCACTGACAATGGGTCAAATTTGAATAACAAAATGATGAAGGAGCTTTGTGAAGAATTCAAGATTGAACATCACAACTCATCTCCTTACAGGCCAAAGATGAATGGAGCTGTAGAAGCAGCTAACAAAAACATCAAGAAAATCATTCAGAAGATGGTCATCACTTACAAAGATTGGCATGAAATACTCCCGTATGCTCTTCACGGTTACCGTACATCAGTACGTACTTCGACTGGAGCAACTCCTTTCTCCCTTGTATATGGCATGGAAGCAGTCCTACCTATAGAGGTTGAAATCCCATCAATGAGAGTCTTGATGGAGGCAAAATTAACAGAAGCCGAGTGGTGTCAAAGCAGATTCGATGAATTGAACTTAATCGAAGAAAAGCGCATGACAGCTTTATGCCACGGACAGCTATATCAACAAAGAATGAAGAAAGCTTTCGACAAAAAGGTTCGACCTCGCACAATCAAAGAAGGCGACCTTGTACTCAAAAAGATTCAATCTTTTCTCACAGATTCGAGAGGGAAATGGACTCCCAATTATGACGGCCCCTACGTGGTCAAGAGAGCTTTCTCAGGAGGAGCCTTAATACTCACGACTATGGATGGAGAAGAATTCACCCGTCCTGTGAACGTCGACGCAGTCAAGAAATACTTTGCCTAAATAATCAAAAGAACAGCTCGCTAAGTTGAAAACTCGCAAAGAGCGACTTAGGCAAAAAAGAGCGTCTCGGTGAATCGAAAACCCGAAAGGGCGATTCAGGCAAAAATTAGAGACATAAAAAATATATTAATCAATCCCGGTAAACTTAAAACCCGAAAGGGGTAGTTTACGCAAAAGTTAGGGATATATGGCAAGTAACTGTGTTCAGGACAAACTTGATCATTCAAAATCCATAGCGGAGTATTCATCAGCAGTAGGTCATCTTCTACGAAGCACGAATACAGCGCAACTCGGAGTGGAAGGGAAAGATAACGGTCGTCACGTTTCATCGTAGCCCTTTTCCCAAAAATTACCAATTTCCAACTTTGTAAATATTCCATGGAATCAAGCATTTGGCTGATTACCATTCCATATATAATAATTTGAGCCTTGTGCTTTCCTTTGCAATCTAGTCTTATTCAGTTTCTTGAAATGCATTTTAAGTTTAAACAGTCATTTTCTTGAAACAAATGTTTTCATAAAATTAAAATGAGTTTACTTGCAAAGATAAAGGTGAAATTTCTTTCTAAGGTTTACAAACAATAGGAAGAATGCAAACAGTTGCTCCGAGAATGGTTGAGACTCCGGGAACCAAGTTTTCCCCATGAGGTCGCTTTGCGAACATCTCCCAATGACGGATCTTTACTTCAATTCATATTACTCATTTCGGACAGCGGACAACTGATAGCCAGATATTCCAAACAGAGTTCGAACTCCAAGAAGAGGACATCTTCTGATCAACAAGAATTCAAGTCGTATCATAGGATTTTCCATCCGCGACAATTCCATTCACATTCACTTTACATTTTATAATTGTCATAATATTCATGCATACATTACATCACAACTGCATAGTCAAATTAGGCTTTTAATCATGAGAATGCCCGAATCATGAGGGCATGAACTCAAGTTTCCCCTGCAAGTCCTGGAGAAACTTTTTCCTTCAAGACAACGATCCATGTAGAGAGGTTTCCCCAAGCAAGTCAATAAATGATGGTCTCCCTCAAAGAGATAGTTTGTTCACTTTTGGGAATCCCTCAACTGAGAATCTCCTGCAGAGCGACATTCGACAGTCTTCTTCAGGTAAGATAGTCTGCTTCACATTCCGGAACTCCCTACAGGTCTGGTATTTCCCCAGCAGGGTCAAGAGGTGCCATTTCTTGTCAAGGGAAAATTCAGAATCTCCCAGGAGATCGACAAATGATTCCCTAGCGGAGTCAGCAAATGATAGTCTTCATCCAGAAGATAGTTCAGATTCCCCAACAAAGTCAGCAAATGGCAGTCTCTTTCAGCAGAAGACAGTTTGCTCACTTTCTATCACGACAAAGTCAGCAAATGGCAGTCTCTTTCAGCAGAAGACAGTTTGCTCACTTTCTATCATAACAGAGTCAGCGAATGGCAGTCTCTTTCAGCAGAAGACAGTTTGCTCACTTTCTTTCATGACAAGGGTCGATAAATGGCAATCTTCCCCAGTAAAAGACAGTTTGCCCCCCCGAGCAATTGGCAAATGGCAGTCTTTTCCCAAGAAAAGACAGTTTATCTGTTAAATACTCAAGAGATCGACAAATGGCAGTTTCTTCAAACAGTTTGTCTGTTTCTGGGATGTTTAACTCCCCACAGAGTCAATAAATGGCAGTTTTCCTCTTAGGAAAATAGTTCGTTGATTCCCCAGGCATCAGTTGACGAATGGCAGTCTTCACCCCGAAAACAGTTCGTCCGCCTTCAAACAAAGTCATTAGCCCCTCAAAAGATCATGAGGCCATATGACATTTCTTTCGAAAGACGTCAAGTCAAAAGGAAAGATGGTGAAGTTTCTTTATTACCGTCAAGTGGCATCTTATCTCCAAGCGCTGATAAGAAGTTTGACGAGGAAACAAAACCTTTGAAGTTTCTTTACTACCATCAAATGGCGTCTCGTCTCCAAGTGCTGATGAGAAGTTTGATGAGGGAACAAACCTTTGGAAATTTTCTCTTTATCTGAGATATTGTCCAAGCGCAACTAAGACCAGTTTCGAGATTTGGACATCCGGAACGAGAGGGGGTTGTTTACCTTTTTCTAAGTATCAACACTTAGTTAAAGAAGATGGATTGCGCATCCTACATTGCCATCCATTCCCCAGAATCCACATCAAGTATTTCTACAGGAGTTTGTCTCCTCATCCCCGGCCAAGTGCAACAACGGGATCAAATCATGCAAAGATTTTATCAATTACAACATCTCAGGAGCGCCCAAAATTCGGGCATTCTTTGATATTTAAGTTCCTTTTACGCAGGAGAGATCGAGATCTCAATCTCTCTCCCTCCAGATAAAAGAGACTTAAATAGGGGCATCTGTCATACCCTAATTTTTGACCCCCCTGAGATGTCACATCATTGACGTCAAATTCAAAAATGTTTCTTGATCGGTTTGGAAGCCATGATCGAGACTGCATTTATTCAGTCATTCTTTGCAAGATAATTCATGTTCATGAAGGATTTCATTTTTAAGGCGCCATTGCCATTTTGTGTGACTCAAGAGTTGTGTTTGGAATTTATTTTGCAACTCTTGATCTATGGATTCATCATGATAAGAAATTTGGCTCATGTAAATTATTTGGTCGTTCATGGGATTTTCATCAAAATTGCAAGAAATATTTTTAATCCATTTTGAAAGAATTGTTTCAAGTATGGTTCATGACCATGGATCCAAGGATTTTAATTCAATATCATTTCAAAGATCCACAATGGCAAAGAACATGTTTCAAGGCCTAAAATTCAAAGGATTTCTTATCATTTTCTATTCAAAAGGGATTGGATTTCTAAATTCAAATTCATTCAAGAATATTCAAAGCTTCATGCTTGAATAACAATTTCACTCAAGAATATTCAAACTTCATGTTTGAATAGCAACTTTCATTCAAGATTCCAAAAAGAAGTTTAAGCATTACAAATGGAATTCTTTTAACATGGAGCAAGTTCTAAATTTCAAATGAACTACAAGTGGACTTTATCCAAAAAAACTCAAGGATTACATTATTCCAAAGTTTCCATTCATACAAAGTTCAAGTTCATGCAACTTCTAAAGTTGAAGTTCTATTGGAATTACAAGAACAAAAGGAAAGAAAAGTCTCCAATGCTTTCTTGAATTCTTCAATCTTCAAGTTTACATTCTTCAAGTTCAAGTTTCTTCATGCTTTCTCTTCAAGAATACTCATTCACATGAAAAAGAAACAAAAAGGGTGGAATTAGCAAAAGTCAAATAAATAATTCAAAAAGCCCAAAAGCCCACATGGAGGCCATATTTTTCGAAAAAAAAGGGGAAAAAGGAAAAGTCAAAAGTCAAAAGTCAAAGAAAGTCAAAGAAAGATTTTTATGTCATAAACTTCTACAACTTAGAGATATCATAAAATGACATGAAAATATATTCACATGGCTTATGTCATATAGGAATCTTTTTCTTATGTCATAGTGGATATTCCTTTCTTACAAGAATCACAAACTTGGCTACAAAGTTACATAATGCCTAACATACCCTTTTCTTTGCCTATAAATAGAAGTGCTATCCTTCATACAAATCACACAAAAGCAACCATATTCCTTGCTTTCTCTTTCTCTCCTCTTGTTCATTGTTTTTCAAAGTTCTTTGGCAAGAAGAATCGATTTCTTCAAACCAGAGCTTATCTTTGGGAAGTGAGCATTCTAACATCTCAAGGGAGGTCATTTGAGGTGATCCAAGCACCTGGATCACTTCTGTAAGTGGAGGAACACCATTGTTGCTCTCACTTTGAAGCATTTGCAGTTGGAGGTCCATGGAGTGATTCAGAAGGTTTCAAGGCAAGCCAATCATCCAGACACACTCCTCAGGTCATAGTGAAGCTAACCAGATGGCTGCAGCTCACTTGTAACTCCAAATTCAACAACCTCCATGTCCACTTGAAGTTCAAATCGAGGGAGGTCCATAGAACAATTTAGAAGGATTCAGGCTACAATAAGCATCCAGTTAGCATCATTGAGTCTCAGGGAAGCTATTGAGATCATTCATTCAAGCTCAGTTGCTCTCAATCATCCTCACGACCTTCAGTTTCAGAGGTAAGTTTCTGAACTCCCTCTCTTTAATTTAAGTACTCTTTGTGAAATATCTCGATTCTATCTTGTTCAGCATCATCAGAGGATTGAAAACCCTCTATCATCATCCATTTATCTTTCAGTATAGTCATTTAATTTGATTTTGAAATTTTAGGGTTCTTCACGATTTCTGGTAAATTAGTTAGATGTAGTTAATGTTAGTTCATGTTAGTTACATATTTAGAATCGTGAGTAAAATTGGAGCAAGTTTTGTGTTTACATCATGGCAAATGATTGAGAAATGAGTGAGTTCAGAAATCCAAATTCATGGAGCTTGAGGTTGAAGACGAAGATGGTGGTGGCGCGCAAAATTCAAATCTCAGGGCAGAGTTTATTTTATTTTGAGTGATATGCGTTTTATTAATGACTAAACAACTTGCCCTAGTGGCCACACATGCGCCCTTAGTATCATCATGCCACAAGTCTGGGGTTCGAATCCCCCTCGCCCCAGACTTTTTGTTTCTTTTATTTTTCAAAGATTTACAATTTGTTTTGAAACATAACCAAATGGATGCAAGTTACTATCACCACACGCGCGTTGGCTCAGTGGTGTTTGTTTTGTGTGTGTGACTTAGAGGGCGTGAGTTCAAGCCTTGGTGAAGACATTTCTATATTTTTTTACCACTTTTCACACTTATTTTCTTCACAACTTCACATAAATATTTAACCTATCAAATTAATTTATTTTTACTTCATTTTTCACACACTTATCATTTAATATACCTATTTTGTGAATAATCAAAAAAATCATAAAAATATTATTTATTTCTTGAATTTTAATTAGGTTTAAAATAGTATGTTTTTAAGTGTTTTCTTAAATACTTTAAATATATATTCTCACTTTATTTTAACCTAATCACTTTGTAAATAATTTTATGATAAAACCCTAATTATTTAGGTCTTAATTAAATAAAAATCTTGATTTTTACTTTAATTAAGTTGACTTTTGTCAAATCTCAAAACTATTTTCAATCTCTGATAAAATCAAATGATTAGGGTTTTCAAACAACAAAACCTTGTGTCATTCCAGATCATTTTCAAATTGCTTTTGCACCAGTACTGCAAAGTACTGGGCCTCTAATAGAGTGTAAGTCCCAAAAAACCTTCTCTTCTTAGCTTGTTTTCAAAACTGTATTTTCAAAATCTTCTTTCTGTTTTCAAAACATTCTTCTGGTATTTGAAGGGCATTATTCCCGGTGAAACTCTTCAGATACCTATGTGACCTTTGTCCATCTTCACTTCTTCTGTTTTCAAAAAAACCATTAACTGTTTATCATATATATATTCAACTGTTATCAACAAAACAACAAAAATACTGTTGAGGCTCTGTACATACTTCTTCAATGGCCTCCACTCCATCCAGGTTAGGCTTTACAAGCTTTCCATTTACAGTCTTTATTTAAATTACTGTCAAATATAAACTGTGCATATATTAGTTTAGAACTACGTTTGAGTATAAACCCTAGGACAGTTAAACTATATATATATTATAGGAATATGGCCTAGGATTGAGAATGTCTTCCCGGTGAAGGCTCTTTCCTAATTAGAGATCTGTAGTTCAAACCCCCAAGATGAATTATTCCCGGTGAAACATCTTGGTAAAAACCTTAGAATCCAAATAAATAGGATACATCCACCCAAAGAGGAATTATTCCCGGTGAAACCTCTTGCCCATTTGCTTAGAGCCAAAATAAGTTCAAAACTACATAAGCTTTCTCTTGTGCTATAACAAGGACCCTCGATTAGCCTCCTCTTGGGCTTTGTACAAGGACCCACAGGCTTCTTAAAAGCATTTCCAGCTTCCTCTTGAGCTTGTATACAAGGACCCATCAGGTTTCTTATAAACATAGGAACAGGTCTTTAGTCACCTTTTAGCCTACCCTGGTGAGTTTCTTCCAATTTAAAACCAGACTTTAAACAAGCTAAGTTTGTCTCAATTTCACATTGAGTACATTTTTGGAATGAGAGACATGGACAGTCTCTGTCACCCTTATCTTCATCAATCTTCCTTAGCAGAGTCTAGGATCCATGATTGGTCACCCTCAGCATTGAGTCAGCCTTCATCTTGGGCTTTAAACAAGAAGTCTCACTAGATAATCTTTCTGCCAACCTTTTCATCCTTTAATAATTAATGGAGTGCTACCCACATTCTTTCATTTAATAAAAACCCCTGGAAAGGGTTAGCCTCCAAAGTCAATTAAAATCAACCTAATCCCTGGAAAGGGTTAGCTTCCACACATTCCTTCATTTCAATAAAAACCCCTGGAAAGGGTTAGCCTCCAAAGTCAATTAATAAAAAGTCAAAAGAATAATTTCATTCTCTTAGGAGATAATTTCCACAAAAGAGTCAAAACCCCTGGAAAGGGTCAGCCTCCAAAAAATATGATAAAAGTCAGTCTTTTAACAGACAAATTCACCAGCTGAGTCAAAATCCCTGGAAAGGGTTAGCTTCCAAAGAAAAACAGTCTTTTTAATCTCCAGTAGAGTCAAAACCAACAAAAACAGTTAGCCTCAACCTTGGGCTTCATACAAGGCACCCAAACAATAAAACTCCCCTGTCAAGAGTCAGCCTCAACCTTGGGCATTGTACAAGGCAGATAATAGAGTCTCCCCAGTGAGTTCTTCATCACTCAGTAGCCACAACCTTGGGCTTTGTACAAGGCAGATAAACCATATCTTTCATGTGTCAAAGATTCCTAACACTTAGGATCTTTCCCCATATAGTCATCAATACTTAATTCATTTAAGAGTCCGCCACAACCTTGGGCTTTGTACAAGGCAGAAAATAATGTTTTCCCTAGCAACAGTCAGCCACAACCTTGGGCTTTGTACAAGGCACACAAATAGAGTCTCCCTAAACAGAGTCAGCCTCAATTCTGGGCTTTGTACATAACACCAAACAAAATCCATCAAATAAACACTCTCCAAGTAGAGTCAGCCTCAATTCTGGGCTTCGTACAGAACACAAAAATACCCTGTAATTAATCCCCAATGGAGTCATCTCCCAGAGTCAATAATATTAATTAATCAATCAAAAAGCCTCAAGCTTGGGCCTCATACAAGCCAGCTAAAGTCAAATCTTTTATACAGTAGATAAGACATAGCTTATCTCTATAGAGAGATATTTTTACTACTCTACCACATTCAAACAAACAAACATTTCAATTTCAATTTCAATCAAAGTCTCCCATTTAGGACTCTGAAAGACATGCTCTGGCACATCCCCAGACTTGTACACTTTCCCTAATTTGGAGGAGCATCTTTCTTTCATTTAAGAGGCATCTGACTGGCATACTTGCACACACACAAGTAAGGTCCCCCTCTTGAATGAAATGAATTCAGTTATTCTGTCACTCTTTCAAAATGTTTGTGGTAGAATAGTACAAATACCTCTCTGCAGAGATAATTTCATGTCTCTTTACTGTAAACAGAGATTTAATTCCAAGCTTCAACCTTGAGCTTCAAAGCAAGGCACCCAAAAACAAGTAATTTCCCTAGTTAGTTCCCCGAACTACATTAAGCTCTGACTTCCACTAGGGATATGTAGGCATGAGGTTCACAAGGAATCTCAGCGAGCTAATAAAATACCAAAAATAGTCAGTCTGTCTATCTGTCTGTCTTTTAAAATCAATTCAATTCTCTCTCCTAACACAAAGGAGAAACTTTCCCAATCATTAGCAGCAAACACAATCACAATGACACAGAGAAGGTTCCTGTAGAGTACTACAGATATGTAGGGTGTTTAAACACTTCCCTATGTATAACCGACCCCCCGGACTCCAGAATTTCTAGTCTAGGTGAAATCCCCACACTTAGCAAACTCCTAGGGTTTAGTTGAGATCTTTTTTCCCCTTTCCTACTCGTAGGACAAATAAGAAAGTTCGTGTGATATCGTAGGAAGAACTGAAATAAAATTCATCCCACCACGGGCGCATTCTCCTTCCAAATTTCGCGTGAAGGGTTTAGCGTGCCGTCCTCCCAAGTGAAACGGGGAGGTAAAAGAAAACGACACCACAACCACCAGTACCTGAGAAACTCCCATGGTGGTACAAAGCTGAGGTCTCATGCCCTTATCATCAAGGAGCACCTGGCCATGATCTTGAGCATTGCATAGCCTTGAAATATGAAGTTCAGAGGTTGGTTAGATCTAATCTCCTCTCTTTCAGAAATTTGAATCCGAATGTGCAAGAAAATCCGCTGCCCAATCATGGAGGGCATGTTGTAAACATGGTGTATGGATGTCCTGGTCCGTACCGAGTCTATAATATCAATTTCTCAAGAGCCGATTTGGTACAAATGCACGCCACTCTCTGTCGAGGGCCGAGTTTTCGCCAGCATCAATACGGTTCCTGTAGCATATGTTGTGTAGATCCTCATGGATGTTCGATTGTGAGAAGAGATCTCCAAGTGCTGTTGGATAATGGTACTATTTAGATCTACAGAAATAGGGATGAAAATGAAGTTAACATGATAGGATGTTATCCGCATGAGCTTTTAGTCTCAGATATCAACTCGGAAATGCCTAAAGTTAACGTCATCGTTCCTCGTTTCAACATGCCTGAGCGCATAGAAGTTACTTACAACAAGCCGAGGGTTCCTACTGCTCCTTTGATCATTTGTCTACCTGGACCTATTCCTTATGACTCTGACAAGGCAGTTCCATACAACTACAATGCAACAATGATAAAGGATGGACAAGAAGTTCCTTTACCTACTCTTTCATCTGTTGTGAACATCGCCGATGTAAGTCGCGTAACAAGAAGTGGACGTGTGTATACTCCACTACCTCTGAAGCAGCCTGTTGCTCCTGCAACCGGGCAAAATCCTATCAATACACCAGTGGGGAATCCCGAGGAAACTCCTGTCAGTAATACAAACACTGATGTTGGTCAATCCAGTGGAACCAATGTCAATCCTGACTTTGACGAAATTTTAAAGCTTATCAAAAGAAGTGAATACAAGATTGTGGATCAGCTTATGCAGACTCCTTCAAAAATCTCAATACTTTCATTGCTGTTGAATTCAGAAGCCCACAGGGAAGCCTAATGAAAGTTTTGGATCAGGCTTTTGTAGATCATGATGTGACGGTTGACCATTTTGATGGGATAATAGCCAACATAACTGCTTGCAACAATTTAAGCTTCTGTGATGAAGAACTCCCCGAGGAGGGTAAAAATCACAATCTTGCTTTGCACATTTCTATGAACTGTCAGTCAGACTCTTTGTCCAATGTGTTGGTAGACACTGGATCTTCCTTGAATGTGATGCCAAAGACGACTCTTGCTCGCTTGTCTTACCAAGGAATGCCTATGAAGTTCAGTGGTGTAGTTGTCAAAGCATTTGATGGATCGCGAAAATCTGTTATTGGCGAAGTCAACCTTCCCATGACAATTGGTCCACATACATTTCAAATTACTTTCCAAGTCATGGACATTCAAGCTGCTTATAGCTGTCTGTTAGGACGACCATGGATCCATGAAGCAGGGGCAGTGACTTCTACGCTCCATCAAAAGTTAAAATTTGTAACAAATGGAAAATTGGTAACAATAAGTGGGGAGCAAGCCTTGATGGTGAGCCTTTTATCCAATTTCTCTTTCATAAGAGCTGATAATGAGGAAGGAACACAGTTCCAAGGTCTCTCTTTAGAAGAGGAATCTTCCAGGAAGAAAGCATCGATCTCTTCTTACAAAGAGGCAGTGAAAGTAGTAAAAGATGGAACTACCAATGGCTGGGGGCAAGTTGTGATCCCTACCAAGAATGAAACCAGAGCAGGACTCGGATGTTCACCAACATTCTCAAACTGCACCAAGAAGGATGAAACCCTTCGTCCGATCAAAGAAACATTCATTAGTGGAGGATTCCTTAACCCAATTCCTCAAGAGGTTAATGTCCTTATCGAAGAATGCATCGAAGAAGGTTTACCCGATGATGAAGAAGAATGGAAATGTTATCTCAACGACTCGGGATACATATCTCAGGAAGAACCATATCCTCCGTCACAGAAATCCAAAGGCAACGAAACTGAGCCTATTCCTGCAGAGGTCTGGGATACCTTGGGACAACCAAGTGGAAAATTTGATTATATGGTGAAATATACTGCGCCTGAAAGTTCAAAGATTGCGATTGAGGATATCCAACCAACTGGATGGGGAGATTCCTTTGAATGTAATAGTCAACCAGAAGAGGCTTATCAGCCCTGTCAATTTTCTCAGCAGCCTGAAATTACTGACTTCAATGCATCTGCCAAGATTTATAATCCTGAAGATGGTTACTATCACATAAATGCCATTTTTGAAGATGAAGGGGAAGATGGTCCCGCAGTTGACTCGGAAAGTGTCGCTGACAATGAGTCTCTTCATCCTGAAGACTGGGAAATACATCCTGAAAATTCTGAAGATTGTGACTCATCATATGCTCTTCAAGAAGTAGAAGAAGACCGTTTCAACTCTACAAAGAACAAGGGTGACAAACCAGGACCTTCAAATCCTGCTCGACCAGCGGTCAATACTGAAGATAATTCTGGGGAGAATTTTCCTGAATATATAATACACAGAGGAGTTCGTTGCTACTTTAAAGCTGTCGACGTTCCGAATGTTGTTCGCCGCTCAAAGTAATCACCTCGCTGTTATTTTGACCTCCTGCCTTGCCCAAAGCAGAGAGATGTTTTATAGGGCTTTGCTTTTAAATGTTCCGCCCAAATAACTTTGTGTATAGGGCTTTGTTTTAAAAGTTTCCCTCTTTGTCCTGCCCAAGACAAATGAGTTTGTGTTTAGGGCTTTGTTTCAAAAATGAATCATAAATAAAGCGTCATTTTGAATTCCCTACATTATGTGTTTTATTTTTTGCTTTTTTTCTGGAAATGGTAATCCTAAAAAACCAAAAAAAACTTTTCCAAAAAAAATCTGCATACACTCTTGCATTCATAAATTTTCTAAAATAGATATAAATCACATGTGCAGATTTACTATTGATAAACCCATTGAATGCAATAACCCTATGCCCTCTCCCAACTTTGAGTTTCCTGTGTTCGAAGCCGAAGAAGAGGAAGAAGAGGAGATCCCGGACGAGATCTCTCGATTACTTAAGCACGAGGAAAGAGCCATTCTGCCTCACAAAAGAGCCTTTAGAAAAGATCAACTTGGGTTCTGAAGAAGACAAAAAAGAAGTGACCATTGGATCGCTGCTTGATGCTGATATCAAGAGTAAGTTGACAGACCTTCTCAAAGAATATGTTGACGTGTTTTCCTGGTCCTACCAAGACATGCCTGGGTTGGATACCAATATTGTTCAGCATTACTTGCCATTGAAGCCAGAATGTCCGCCAGTTAAGCAGAAATTGCGAAGGACTCACCCTGATATGGCTAACAAGATCAAAGTGGAAGTTCAAAAGCAACTCGACGCATGTTTTCTTGTCACCTCCGAGTATCCTCAATGGTTGGCCAACATAGTGCCAGTTCCGAAAAAAGATGGCAAAGTCCGAATGTGTGTTGACTACCGTGACTTGAACAAGGCCAGTCCAAAAGATGACTTTCCATTACCGCATATCGACATGCTGGTTGATAACACCGCTAAGTTCAACGTCTTTTCCTTCATGGACGGGTTCTCTGGTTATAATCAGATCAAGATGGCTCCCGAAGACATGGAGAAGACATCTTTCATCACCCCATGGGGTACTTTTTGCTACAAAGTGATGCCGTTTGGATTAAAGAATGCCGGCGCAACTTACCAAAGGGCAATGACTACTCTCTTTCATGACATGATGCATAAAGAAATAGAAGTTTATGTGGACGACATGATAGCCAAGTCCAGCACAGAAGAAGAACATATTGAATACCTTTTGAAGTTGTTTCAAAGATTAAGGAAATATCAGCTTCGCTTGAATCCTAACAAATGTACTTTTGGGGTTAAATCTGGAAAACTCTTGGGGTTCATTGTCAGCCAAAGAGGTATCGAAGTAGATCCCGACAAAGTCAGAGCTATTCAAGAGATGCCTGCACCGAAAACAGAAAAGCAAGTAAGAGGATTTCTCGGACGATTGAACTACATCTCCAGATTTATCTCTCAAATGACTGCTACTTGTGGGCCAATTTTCAAGCTTCTCCGCAAAGATCAAGGGGTTGTATGGACTGAAGATTGCCAGAAAGCGTTCGACAGTATCAAAGAGTACTTGTTAAAACCACCAATATTGATTCCTCCAGTTGAAGGAAGACCACTAATCATGTACCTTACTGTGTTAGAAGAATCCATGGGCTGTATGCTTGGACAGCAAGATGAAACCGGTAAGAAGGAGCATGCCATCTATTACTTGAGTAAGAAATTCACAGACTGTGAGTCTCGTTACTCCATGCTCGAAAAAACATGTTGTGCTTTGGCTTGGGCTTCAAAACGTCTCCGCCAATACATGATCAACAATACTACTTGGTTAATCTCCAAAATGGATCCGATCAAGTACGTCTTTGAAAAGCCTGCCTTAACATGAAGGATTGCCCGATGGCAAATGTTGTTATCCGAATATGACATTGAATACCGTGCTCAAAAAGCGGTCAAAGGAAGCATTCTCGCCGATCATTTGTCGCATCAACCAATTAATGAATATCAATCTCTCAAGTTTGACTTTCCTGATGAAGATGTCTTGTACTTGAAGATGAAAGATTGTGACGAACCGTTACCTGAAGAAGGTCCTGAGCCTGGATCAAGATGGGGCCTAATTTTTGATGGAGCAGTAAACGCTTTTGGAAATGGAATTGGGGCAATCATCATCACTCCCAAGGGTACTCATATCCCATTCCCTGCCAGATTGCTATTTGATTGCACCAACAACATCGCAGAATATGAAGCTTGTATCATGGGTCTCGAAGAAGCCATTGATTTAAGGATCAAGATCCTAGACATATATGGAGATTCAGCCCTCGTGATCAACCAAATCAAAGACAAATGGGAAACTTACCACCCTGGCTTGATTCCTTACAGAGATTATGCAAGACGTCTATTGACTTTCTTCAACAAGGTTGAATTGCATCATATACCTCGAGATCAGAATCGAATGGCAGACGCCTTGGCTACTCTATCTTCCATGTTCAAAGTCAATCATTGGAATGATATGCCTACAGTCAGAATTACGCGCCTTGAAAGGCCCGCCTATGTGTTTGCAACTGAAGCAGTCATCGATGATAAACCGTGGTTCCACGACATCAAACGCTTCCTTCAAACTCAAGAGTACCCACTTGGGGCATCAAACAAAGATAAGAAAACTCTAAGAAGACTTTCTGGCAGTTTCTTCCTGAACGGAGATGTGCTATACAAAAGAAACTTCGACATGGTTTTGCTCAGATGCGTGGACAGACACGAAGCAGACATGTTAAGGCATGAAGTGCATGAAGGGTCCTTTGGAACTCATTCAAATGGGCATGCAATGTCCAAGAAAATGTTAAGAGCTGGATACTATTGGTTGACAATGGAATCTGACTGTTACAAACACGTGAAGAGATGTCACAAGTGCCAGATCTATGCAGATAAGATCCATGTGCCACCGACTCTACTCAACGTTCTCTCATCTCCATGGCCTTTCTCCATGTGGGGTATCGACATGATCGGAATGATTGAACCGAAAGCTTCAAATGGTCATCGTTTCATCTTGGTAGCCATTGATTACTTCACCAAATGGGTCGAAGCAGCATCTTACGCCAATGTTACAAGACAAGTGGTTGTGAGGTTTATCAAGAATAACATCATTTGCCGATATGGTGTTCCCAGCAAGATCATTACTGACAATGGTTCAAACTTAAACAACAAAATGATGAAAGAATTGTGTGAGGAATTCAAGATTGAGCATCATAACTCTTCTCCTTACAGACCAAAAATGAACGGCGCCGTCGAAGCCGCCAACAAGAACATTAAGAAGATCGTCCAGAAGATGGTCGTCACTTACAAAGACTGGCATGAAATGCTGCCATTTGCTTTACATGGGTACCGTACTTCAGTGCGTACTTCAACAGGGGCAACTCCCTTTTCTCTAGTATACGGCATGGAAGCTGTACTCCCCGTGGAAGTTGAAATACCATCAATGAGAGTCCTCATGGAGACTAAGTTATCAGAGGCTGAATGGTGTCAAAGCAGATACGATCAGTTGAACTTAATCGAAGAAAAACGTATGACTGCTCTATGCCATGGACAGTTATACCAAGCAAGGATGAAACAAGCTTTCAACAAAAAGGTTCGACCTCGTGAATTTCAAGAAGGTGACCTCGTGCTTAAAAAGATCTTTTCTTTTCAACCAGATTCTAGGGGCAAATGGTCTCCTAATTACGAAGGCCCGTATGTTGTCAAAAGAACATTTTCTGGCGGTGCCATGACTCTTGCAACCATGGATGGTGATGAACTTCCACATCCTGTGAATGCTGATTCAGTCAAGAAATACTTTGTCTAAAAAAGAATAAAAGAACAGCTCGGTAAGTCGAAAACCCGCAAAGGGCGACTTAGGCAAAAATGAGCGTCTCGGTGGACTGAAAACCCGAAAGGGCGGTCTAGGCAAAAATTAGAGACAATAAACAGAAAAAATGCATCCTGGTAGATTGAAAACCTGAAAGGGCAATCTAGGCAAAAATTAGGGATTTATGACAAAGTAACTGCATCAGTCCGTACTTCGTCACCTGAAGAGTATTTTCATCAAAGGATCTTCAATCAAATCATCGCCAATCTGAAGCGACAAGCACAGTTGGAACTCAAAGTTGTTAGGGGAAATAGTGGTTATTGCTTTCAATGTAGCCTTTTCCGCATAATTACCATTTCCAACTTTTGTAAATACTCCATGGAATCACGCCTTTAGCTGATTTCCATCCTATTAAATAAATTTGAGCCTTGTGCCCATTTGTTTGCAATCTCTAATTTCTTTTAGCTTGCAAAATGACGATTTAATTGTGTTATTCACTTTTGAAAGAAGAAAAAAAAGTTTTAAATGAATTTACTTCACTTTTTCAAAATAAAAGCGAAACTTTCCTTTGAGTAGTGAACAACAGAAGGAACATCAACAGCTATCTCCATAGGATGAATCAAAGATTATGATAGGAAAAGCTCTTCTGTCCCCAGTGAAGAAGTTCTTCTATCCCCAGTGAAGAAGGTCTTTTATCCCCAGTGACGAAGATTTTCCATCTCCAGTGAAGAGGTTCTTCCATCTCAATAAGAAAAGATGCTTATCATCCCCAGAGAAGTTGAAAGCATGAAGTACCATTCATCACCCGTGTTAGCTGCACCGTGTTGAAGAACATTAACCAAGTATCTGTTTGTATTGCGACGTTGGTCCTTCTCCAGTATACTTCTTTGTCTGTCAGTGTTGTTAGCATGCATGCGACATTCATGACATTCATCATTCATACATATTTGCATCATTTATGCATCATTGCATTTTTCAAATGTCTGCCTAAAATCACTTGTTCAGGATATATCTATCCCAAAAAAAAAAGAGAAAAAGCAAAAAAAAAAAAAGAAGAAAAAGGAAAAAAGAAAAAGAAAAAAAGAAACAAGTACGGGCGTGTCATCTCTCTAGTAGGTTGTCACCTATAAGCAGAAAGAACATCTTCTTTCTCCAGTTCCCAACTGAGATCATTCCTCGTGGAAGAAGGTTTCTTTAGTTTCTCCTCTCAAAAACAAAGGAGAAAATCCCCATTTGAGTTCATTCCTCATGGGTACAAAGTCTTGTTTGACTGTTTCTTTCCAATTCATTCTTGGTTAAAACCCTGTCTTTACCAAAGATTCAAGTTCCGATTCCTCAAATAGAGTCGTGAAAAACAGGCAATAAGCAATAGCCTCATCACCCGAGCAGCTTATGTCTCTTCCAAAAGACTTTTCCTCTCAAGGAAATCAATCATGAAGACCATGTGACAATCAGGGCCTTATTACTGTTCACAATGCTGAATAACCAGTAATTTCCCTAGCAATGTCGATAGGTAAGCTTTTCTTACAAAGCTATCATTCCCCGGTAAAGCATACACTTGCTTTCCCGAAAAGACAAAACGGATTCTCTTCCTAAAACGGATTGAGACATCCTTCCCAATCTCTTTTCCCCAGCGGAGTCAGTTCTCGATATCCCCTCGGTAAAGATATCCTTGCATCATTCGCAATTTTGGTATCTTAGGTCCAAAATTTGCGTCTTCTGATATTTAAGTCTCTTCCACCCTATCAAAACGAAGATTTTCAATCTTCATGTCTCAGGTTGAAGAAACTTAAATAGGGGCATCTGTCATACCCCAATTTTTTACCTAAGATACCACCTCATATCATAGCATATGCATCATTTGCATCTCTAACAAATTGCGTAGCTTGTGTTTGCTACTTGTGACTCAACAGGATTTGATCAGGAAATCACTCATCAGTACAAGTAACAATCAATTAGGGTTTTGTTCCCCCTTCATCTCAAATGAATCATCTTCATCAACAATCAACATTTGGTCCTTAGAGATTCATTTCAACAAGCTTAAAGACTTTGAATCAACCAGATTAAGGTTTTGACTGAAGACAGTATACTCCTGACCTCTGCTTAGGATTTGACCTAATGACTTGGGACATGACCTCAAGATCCCAAGTACATCATTTTGGCCTAATCTATTGGCTCAAGACATCTCCTACACAAGGATTGATCAACAGTGAAATTTCAAATCATCAGAATTAGGTTTTTTGAACTATCAGGGACTGAAATCAGGGATCACATTTGGGAAACCCTAGAAATCCCCAGGAAGTCAATCAAAGGTCTCAAGCATCTTCAAATAATCCTTATGACAACATCCAATGGAAATTACATCTCAATTCAAGATCCACAGTCATCAATTTCATCAGGTCGACAATTAGGGTTTTTGACCTAATTCACTGAACAACTGCCTTTTTAATCAGGACATGGTGCCACAACTCAAATCATGGCTCAATATCCTCTAATGCCTCAATATGATCCATTCATACCATTCATTTGATGAGGATAGCCTGGTTCATTTGAAATCTCCAGAAACGCGATTCGTCTGAAAAAGTCAACTGTACAAGATCACCTTTGACTTTTGGGGAATTTTGGTCAACCATGACTTTTGAAGTTTTGAATCATCAATATATGATATATGAAGTCATTTGATCAAGAAAAATCAAGAAAATCAATCAAGAATCAAAAAGTCAAAGTTTGACTTTTATACTTAGAAAAATTTTCAAAGTGTTTTTCAATGGTTTTTCCAAACCTTTGGAAGGGAATTTCTCAAAATTTCACCTACAAACTGAAAAAAACTTCCAACATGAAAGTTGTAGATTTTGATCCAATAAACAACTTTGACACATATAATTTTTTTCCATAAGATCAACCATTTAAGAGATATGGAGCTTCAAAGTTGGCATCTTTGGAAAATTTCACTTAAAACTTCATTTTCTTCAAAGTTCATGGACCTTTTTCACCTATTTCCTTAAAGGTCTTGAAGAAACTTTCAACTAGGTTTTTGAAGTGTGTAACATGAGCTTTCCAAAATGTCCAAGAGCATGAAAAAATATGGAGCATAGCTATGGTTTTGAATTTTGACATTAGTGATCATTTTCACTTGAATTTTCACCATTTTTCACTAAGTTTCAAGACTACATGACCTATAATCCAAGTAATGATGCATAGAAGCAATAATTGAATGATATTTTCTGATTTGAAGATCAGAATAGAAGAGGATAAGAAGCTTGAGATTTAACCATGGTTTAGTAACTTTAACCATATGCATTTAATGTAAAAGATTCCTTTCTATCCCTTAAGCCAAATCATCAAACTTTGAAGCAAGTTGCAAAGCTCTGAATTCAGAATCCATGGCCTATAAATAGAGATCATTTCCACTCTTCAAATCACACCAAAACCTCATAATTATAGGTTTTCTCTCTTCTTTCTTGAATTGCAAGTTTCATGTTTCAAAGTGAGGTAGAAATCCCAACCTCCAAATCCTTGAAGCCATGGCCAAAGTGATGGTTCTAACATACCATAAACATCATATGAGATGTGTTTGAATCACTCATGCACCCCAAAACACCTCAAATCTCAGAATCACTACCTCACTTCCATATTTGCATATATTGAACCTTATCATGCCAAAATCCATACCAAGTCATATCTGTCCAAACTAACACTCCCAACACCATCCATATACTCCATATGAATGATCCAAACACTCACCAGCAATCTGAAACACCTCCATCATCAAATTCGATTCACTCTTGAAGCTATTGCAGATCGGGTACCATGGTCATGCTCAGATGAATCCAGGTTGTTCTAAGCATCCAGACACCTTCCATAAGGTCCATTGAAGCTATCCAGATCATCAAACAACTTCTGTAACACCTCTATTGCAAAATTCGATTCTCATTTGGCCGTTTTAGAAGGTAAGCTCTCTTGAACTCCAAACTCATACATACATGCATCATAAATGAAAAATTGATTTGCCATCATGTTTCTGCATATGTATGGATCATTAACCCTCAATCAATTGCAACTTATCTTGCACATACACGATTTCAGATTGAAACTCAGAAATTAGGGTTCTTCGTGTTCATCAGAAAATCAATGATCTTAGGGTAAAAATAAATGAAATTAAATGGTACCATCATGTTCCTTGTGAAAAAACGAGTGAGATAGACCCTTCACTTGATCAATTTGGTTCAGTTTCAGAGATTTTCAAATTCAAATGGGGATGGTGTTCTTGGCGCCATTTTTTGCGAAGGAAATTCAAAAATTGAGTTTGAAATATAACCAAATCCTTGCCTTTGTTAATCAGACCACGCGCGTGGTCCAGTTGGTATTGTTTTTGAGTGGTAACCCTCAGGTCACGAGTTCAACACCTCTAGGGGCCAAAACATATTTTTTATCACTATTTTTCTTCCATTTTTTACACAACTTTAATTAATTAATTGACCAATCAAATTAGCTCATTTTAATTTCATTTTTTGAACACTTTTTGTTTAATATACATATTTTATGAATATAAAAAAAAATCACAAAAAAAGGACTTATTTAATGCATTTTAATTAGGTTTAAAATGATATATTTTTAAGTGTTTTAAATACTTTAAATATTGTTTTTAATTTTTAATTTTTAACCTAATCACTTGTAAATACTTTTTGTGATCAAACCCTAATCACTTAGGTCTTAATTGAGTATTAAAACTTGTTTTAACTTAATTAAGTTGACTTTTGTCAAATTCAAACCGTTTTAAGACGAGCGATCGCGATTCTTTTTCAAAACGATAAACCATTTCTTTTTGATTTTCAAAAGAAACCATTGATCAAATCTTTTTGATTGATCAATTGATTTTCAAAACGAAGTGGGGCCTCTCGAATATTAGAGAGTGTAAGTCCCATTTCTTTTCTTTTTGTACAGTTTTTTTCAAAACAATAAAACTTCTTCAAAATAAAACCTTTTCAAACAATTTTCAAATCATTTTCAAAACAACAAAACTTCAAAGAAACTTCAAACTTTTCAAATATACCATGGGCCTCCATGTAGGTATAAGTCCCAAGCCCCTTTCATACCCTTTTCTTTTTCTTTGTACAAAAAAGAAAACTTCTTTCAAAACAACTTTCAAACGGTTTTTCAAACGATGCGTTTGTAAATAAACAATCAACCATGTTTTATAAAATATACCATGGGCCTCCATGTAGGTATAAGTCCCAAGCCCCTTTGTAAATACCTGTTTACATAGCTTTGAATAAACTCAAGTGGACTTCTCCCCGAGTGTGAGTCCCGAGCCCTGTGTATACAAATGGATCATGCTTACAGGTATATTTCCTTCATAAACTCCATTATATACACACACTTTGTCATATATGTATAACTGTTCATATTTGTTCATGTACTTGTTCATATTTGTTCGTACTTGTTCATATTTGTGATTGTGTTATATACTTGTTCAACTTAGTACAACACTAGGTTCCCCATAGCCTCCTATTGGGCTTCGTGCAAAGAATCTCCCTAGTTTAGGTTAGGACATAGAGTATGGTTTCCCGGTGAAATCGCTCTAAGAGCTCAAACCAACTATACCATGCCTCCCCTTGGGCTTTGTACAAACGAGTGACCCTCCCATAGCCTCCTCTTGGGCTTACAATGCAAGGACCCTCGATAGTCCCTCCCATAGCCTCCTCTTGGGCTTACAATGCAAGGACCCTCGGATAGCCTCCTCTTGGGCTTCGTACAAGGACCCACGGGCTTCTTATAAGCATCCCCAATATCCAAAACAAATACCCTAGGAGATTAGACATTTATCATCTCTATGATAGGAGTATCTCATCTATATCATCACAATCAATCAATCAATCAATCAATTTATCAAACTCTTTTTTGCCACAAGGCTGGCCAATCAATCAAACCTTTTTGCCACCGTACTGGCTGATTAATCAAAGTTTTTGTCACAAGGCTGACTTCATTGAAACTTTTGCCACAAGGCTGGCTGATTAATCAAAACTTTTTGTCACAAGGCTGACTTCATTGAAAGTTTTTGCCACAAGGCTGGCTAAAAAGCATCTTTATCATTCTAAGCACCATAAGTGGCATGGCCCAGGGCTTATAATGAAAAGATTTTCAAACAAAAATCAAACAGATGTATGTGATGATATAGATTAGATACATCGAACATTTAGATGACATTTGTCTCTTTTCCTTTGCTTCCACTAGCATAAGTGGGAACTACGATTGCTCTGACTTTCTCAACATCCCTTTGAGAATACGTAGGCACAAGGTCGTATCCTTGGCGAGCAAAACTTCTCTCTCAAACCACTCAAACCTTAGCACCCGTAGACCCTGAGCTACAGATGCTCTGATTCCCTCTAGGGGATATGTATGCAGAGGATCGCGATGATCTTTGCGAGCATAATCAAACAAACACCTTAGGTCCCACCTATTTCACAAGAACCTCTCAATAACATGGAATGAAAAACAAAGCAAAGAAACCTATAGAGTACTATAGATACGTTGGGTGCTAATACCTTCCCTTCGTATAACCAACCCTCTTACCCAAAGATCTCTCCCCCACTTTTAGGTTATTGCAGCTTTTTTCCTTTTCCTCTTTTGGAAACAATAAAAAGTTTGGTCGGAACAAAAGAAAAATCATTTTTTATAGAGCACTCGAGCCCAAAGAAGGCATCAGGTGTCTCATCCCCAAAAAAAAAAAGGATAAACGATTTTTCGCCCGCGACAGAAAAATGGCGACTTCACTGGGGACCATCTTTTTATTGTTTCCAAAGGAAGGGTTAATTCTATTTGCTTTATTTTTTTTCATTTCATTTTTTGTTACATGTGTGGTTCTGGTTCTGTTACTTGTGTGGTTCTGTTACAAGTGATACATTATGGACAAATCCTAACCCGGATTAAGTACACATAAGAATTAGGTGGAGGGTATAGTCATGTGCAGGCGCACGTGAGAATCCTTCCGCTCAGTGGAGGTTCCTTGTTGGTAATATATGTTTAGCATGTTTCGTAGCGAAGACATTATTACTTTCATTGAACTGTAGAAGCTGAGTTGGCCGTAGAACCCCAACCCATCCTGGCCTTATTAGGTTGTGGTGCAGAAACTAATCAGGTGAAGACTTGGATTAGTTGTCATGCGGAGAACCACACTCAGACGAGTTTTTCTTGAGAATATTACTGGCTCATGAGCTTAATTGTGGAAAGCCGGTAATATCCGAAAGAAAAATGTAGACTCTGACGTATCAGTAGAACATGTTGTGCAGGTGATTAACTAGAACTATCCCATTTTTGGTTCTCTGATCTCATGCTCGTGACTTTGGACCTTTGAACCTATGCGTTACCATGTTTGCGTTACCATGCTTGTGTTATCATGTTTGTGTTACCATGTTTGCGCTACCATGTTTGCTTTACCATGTTTGAATATGTGGCATCCATGCATTCATACATTCATTAAAAAACCCATCTTTTTCCATAAAAAAAAACATGATTTTTCCAAAAAAAATTCAGAGAATTTTCTTTGCAAATATTATAGGATTAAGTTATGGAAAAAAGGTATACCAAAAAGTACGGTTTCAAAGCGCCTGATGTGGAAAAACTGATAGAGTTAGCATCTTCTGTACAAGATCCTTGTAATTTTAGGAAAAGTTATGGAAAGCTTTTGCCTATTTTGAACACTCATGTTGATGAAGGACTTCTCAAAACTCTGGTTCAGTTCTATGATCCCGTCTACCGGTGTTTCACCTTTCCAGACTACCAGTTGGTACCGACCTTGGAAGAATATGCCAATCTTTTGGGTATTCCTGTGTCTGACAAAATACCCTTCAATGGTTTGGAAGCCATTCCTAAGTCACACGTCATTGCAGCGAGCGTCCACTTGAAAAAGTCTGAAGTAGAGAGTAATTGGACTACCAAAGGAAACCTCCCGGGTTTAACTTCACACTTCCTAATAAAGAAAGCCTTTGATTTCATCGAGACTGGTAGCATGATAGCTTTTGAAGCTATACTAGCCTTGCTCATCTATGGGTTAGTTCTGTTTCCCAACGTCAACGACTTTGTTGATATCAATGCCATAAAGATCTTTCTGATTGGAAATCCTGTTCCGACTTTGCTTGGTGACATGTATTTCTCTGTCCATCATAGGAATCGCCAAGGCGGTGGAATCATTGTATGTTGTGCACCTCTGTTGTTCAAATGGATTGTTTCGCACTTACCTGAGTCTCCTATTTTCACAGAAAACCGAGAAGGCTTACGTTGGCCTCGAAGACTTATGTCTCTTACTAATAATGATATTCATTGGTATACCTTGGCTCGCTGCGGTACAGAAACCATTGAAAGTTGTGGAGAATTCGCCAACGTACCCCTCATTGGTACACAAGGAGGAATTAACTACAATCCGGTCCTAGCCCGACGACAACTCGGGTATGCAAATTCAATTAAACCCATTGGTCCTACAGTGGAAGGTTACTTCTACCGAGAAGGGGATAATCCTCAAAGGTTGAAAGCAAGAATGGTGAGAGTTTGGTACGACGTCCGATGGAAAGAAAAAGGTGAGGAAAGAAATTGCATTGCCATGGACGCCTACACCTGCTGGGTAAAGAAAAGAGCAAAGGAGTTTCAAATGCCTTATGCTTATGAAAAACCCATGTTTCCTGCAGTGTCTCAACGACCCAACATTCCCACTATGGAGGAATACCAAGACACTTTAGCTAAGATGAGGATAGAAAAAGACGCTTGGGAAGAAAAGTTTCGTAGAACTGATGTGGAAAATAGAAAGTTGAAGAAACGAGTGAAAGATCACGAAGAAACTCTTTATTGTCAAGATGGATGGCTCATGAGCAAAGATGAGAAGATTCGTCAGAAAGACGCTGCAATCAAGAGGTACATCAAAGAAAGCAAGAAAAATCTTGAAGGCTCAACAAGCAACGCTTCGACTCCTGATGATTGGAAGAATGTTGTTGACAAACTGAGGACCGAAAAGGCCGAATTGAAAGCTTACTATGGGAAAGAAATCAGGAAGCTCAAGCTGCACAATGCATTTGGTTCTTCGTCTGATGAAGATGCTTAGAATTGTTTAGCTTTTTATTTATCATTTGCTTTTGTAAGGAGCTACGCTCCAATGTTGTAACATTTCCCATTTATTCAATAAAAGAATAGTTTGTGTTCAAATGTTTGCAAGGAAATAATCTTTAAAATGTTTGGAAAAAATCATAAATTTCTTTTTGCATACATCATTCTGCATATCGAGTCTGTTGTATAGAGTCTCATCTTTTGGATCTTTCTCCATTAGATCGTCAAGCTGTCGCGTCTCAAAGTTTCTCGACCGCGCTCGCAATCAGATCACAGATACAATACTCGTTCAAATAGAAGAAGAGTAATGGAACACTCTGAACAAGAGAATATTGAGCTTCGTGGTACAGTGACCACCCTTCAGGAAAAGTTGGAAAGTCTCACTGCTCTGGTTGACTCCTTGATGGCTGCACAGAATCAGCCGCCACCACCCAACAGTCAAGCAGCGGTAACATCTGAAGTCACTACTCCAGTTTCTACAGTTGCATTCGGTATTCCATCTTTCTCTATGCCAGAAGGTTGGGGCCCGCCTTTCAGCTTTGGTACAGGTTTCCGCCATAATTTCTCTGGGGTTCAAACAGCTACAACTGAAGCGCCTGCTGCACAAGGTTCGGCGTTTATTCCACATTCAGGGGTAACTTTTTCCCAAATCTCTATGGCACTTTCTTAACCCACTATGACGGTTCCGACCCCTACGGTTCACACTGTTCCTTATGATGGCAATGAGATTTATCATGATCAAGGTGATAGCACAATTCCGCGTAATCTTGTGGAAGATCTCCAAGAACAGTTCAACAAGATTCAATTGGAAGTCAAGGCTATTCGTGGGAAAGATTTGTTTGGAAAGAATGCCCAGGAGCTATGTTTGGTTCCCAGTGTACAAATACCGGCTAAGTTCAAGGTCCCAGACTTTGAGAAGTACAAAGGTAGTTCTTGTCCACAAAGCCATCTTGTGATGTATGCCAGGAAGATGTCTACTTATGCAGATAATCACCAGTTGCTTATCCATTACTTTCAAGACAGTTTAACTGGTGCCGCACTGAAGTGGTACACAGGCTTGGATAGCACTAATATTCGAACATTCAATGACCTAGGTGAGGCCTTTGTCCGACAATACTAGTATAACTCGGATATGGCTCCAGACAGAGATCAGCTTCGATCCATGGCTCAGAAATACCATGAAGCTTTCAAAGAGTATGCCCAACGATGGAGAGAAACTGCTGCTCAGATTAATCCACCGTTAAAAGAGAAAGAGATGACAAAGATCTTCTTGAATACTCTCAGTCCGTTTTTTTATGAACGCATGATTGCTAGTGCTCCAAGTGATTTCACCGAAATGGTAAACATGGGGATGCGTCTAGAAGAAGGAGTCCGAACCGGACGCCTAACTAAAGAAGGTGGATCTTCAAGCGGAACCAAAAAGTTCGGAAGTGGTTTCCCAAAGAAGAAGGAACAAAGTGTTGACATGGTATCCCAAGGGAGGCCAAGAGGAAATGTCAATCGTCAACGACAGGTCGCTGCTATTGCACCAGCCGTTAATACAACACCGAATCCGGGGTTTACTCCGCAGTTTCAACAACAACAGCCTCGACCACAGGCTCAGCAGTTTAACAATAATCAGAATCGTGTGCAAAGAGCACCACAGTTTGATCCAATTCCAATGACCTACACAGAATTGTACCCTGCTTTGATTGAAAGAGGTCTTATTCAAACTAAAGCGCCACCACCAGTACCTGAGAAACTCCCATGGTGGTACAAAGCTGAGGTCTCATGCCCTTATCATCAAGGAGCACCTGGCCATGATCTTGAGCATTGCATAGCCTTGAAATATGAAGTTCAGAGGTTGGTTAGATCTAATCTCCTCTCTTTCAGAAATTTGAATCCGAATGTGCAAGCAAATCCGCTGCCCAATCATGGAGGGCATGTTGTAAACATGGTGTATGGATGTCCTGGTCCGTACCGAGTCTATAATATCAATTTCTCAAGAGCCGATTTGGTACAAATGCACGCCACTCTCTATCGAGGGCCGAGTTTTCGCCAGCATCAATACGGTTCCTGTAGCATATGTTGTGTAGATCCTCATGGATGTTCGATTGTGAGAAGAGATCTCCAAGTGTTGTTGGATAATGGTACTATTCAGATCTACAGAAATAGGGATGAAAATGAAGTTAACATGATAGGATGTTATCCGCATGAGCTTTTAGTCTCAGATATCAACTCGGAAATGCCTAAAGTTAACGTCATCGTTCCTCGTTTCAACATGCCTGAGCGCATAGAAGTTACTTACAACAAGCCGAAGGTTCCTACTGCTCCTTTGATCATTTGTCTACCTGGACCTGTTCCTTATGACTCTGACAAGGCAGTTCCATACAACTACAATGCAACAATGATAAAGGATGGACAAGAAGTTCCTTTACCTACTCTTTCATCTGTTGTGAACATCGCCGATGTAAGTCGCGTAACAAGAAGTGGACGTGTGTATACTCCACTACCTCTGAAGCAGCCTGTTGCTCCTGCAACCGGGCAAAATCCTATCAATACACCAGTGGGGAATCCCGAGGAAACTCCTGTCAGTAATACAAACACTGATGTTGGTCAATCCAGTGGAACCAATGTCAATCCTGACTTTGACGAAATTTTAAAGCTTATCAAAAGAAGTGAATACAAGATTGTGGATCAGCTTATGCAGACTCCTTCAAAAATCTCAATACTTTCATTGCTGTTGAATTCAGAAGCCCACAGGGAAGCCCTAATGAAAGTTTTGGATCAGGCTTTTGTAGATCATGATGTGACGGTTGACCATTTTGATGGGATAATAGCCAACATAACTGCTTGCAACAATTTAAGCTTCTGTGATGAAGAACTCCCCGAGGAGGGTAAAAATCACAATCTTGCTTTGCACATTTCTATGAACTGTCAGTCAGACTCTTTGTCCAATGTGTTGGTAGACACCGGATCTTCCTTGAATGTGATGCCAAAGACGACTCTTGCTCGCTTGTCTTACCAAGGAATGCCTATGAAGTTCAGTGGTGTAGTTGTCAAAGCATTTGATGGATCGCGAAAATCTGTTATTGGCGAAGTCAACCTTCCCATGACAATTGGTCCACATACATTTCAAATTACTTTCCAAGTCATGGACATTCAAGCTGCTTATAGCTGTCTGTTAGGACGACCATGGATCCATGAAGCAGGGGCAGTGACTTCTACGCTCCATCAAAAGTTAAAATTTGTAACAAATGGAAAATTGGTAACAATAAGTGGGGAGCAAGCCTTGATGGTGAGCCATTTATCCAATTTCTCTTTCATAAGAGCTGATAATGAGGAAGGAACACAGTTCCAAGGTCTCTCTTTAGAAGACGAATCTTCCAGGAAGAAAGCATCAATCTCTTCTTACAAAGAGGCAGTGAAAGTAGTAAAAGATGGAACTACCACTGGCTGGGGGCAAGTTGTGATCCCTACCAAGAATGAAACCAGAGCAGGACTCGGATGTTCACCAACATTCTCAAACTGCACCAAGAAGGATGAAACCCTTCGTCCGATCAAAGAAACATTCATTAGTGGAGGATTCCTTAACCCAATTCCTCAAGAGGTTAATGTCCTTATCGAAGAATGCATTGAAGAAGGTTTACCCGATGATGAAGAAGAATGGAAATGTTATCTCAACGACTCGGGATACATGTCTCAGGAAGAACCATATCCTCCGTCACAGAAATCCAAAGGCAACGAAACTGAGCCTATTCCTGCAGAGGTCTGGGATACCTTGGGACAACCAAGTGGAAAATTTGATTATATGGTGAAATATACTGCGCCTGAAAGTTCAAAGATTGCGATTGAGGATATCCAACCAACTGGATGGGGAGATTCCTTTGAATGTAATAGTCAACCAGAAGAGGCTTATCAGCCCTGTCAATTTTCTCAACAGCCTGAAATTACTGACTTCAATGCATCTGCCAAGATTTATAATCCTGAAGATGGTTACTATCACATAAATGCCATTTTTGTAGATGAAGGGGAAGATGGTCCCGCAGTTGACTCGGAAAGTGTCGCTGACAATGAGTCTCTTCATCCTGAAGACTGGGAAATACATCCTGAAAATTCTGAAGATTGTGACTCATCATATGCTCTTCAAGAAGTAGAAGAAGACCGTTACAACTCTACAAAGAACAAGGGTGACAAACCAGGACCTTCAAATCCTGCTCGACCAGCGGTCAATACTGAAGATAATTCTGGGGAGAATTTTCCTGAATACATAATACACAGAGGAGTTCGTTGCTACTGGAAAGCTGTCGACGTTCCGAATGTTGTTCGCCGCTCAAAGTAATCACCTCGCTGTTATTTTGACCTCCTGCCTTGCCCAAAGCAGAGAGATGTTTTATAGGGCTTTGCTTTTAAATGTTCCGCCCAAATAACTTTGTGTATAGGGCTTTGTTTTAAAAGTTTCCCTCTTTGTCCTGCCCAAGACAAATGAGTTTGTGTTTAGGGCTTTGTTTCAAAAATGAATCATAAATAAAGCGTCATTTTGAATTCCCTACATTATGTGTTTTATTTTTTGCTTTTTTTCTGGAAATGGTAATCCTAAAAAACCAAAAAAAACTTTTCCAAAAAAAATCTGCATACACTCTTGCATTCATAAATTTTCTAAAATAGATATAAATCACATGTGCAGATTTACTATTGATAAACCCATTGAATGCAATAACCCTATGCCCTCTCCCAACTTTGAGTTTCCTGTGTTCGAAGCCGAAGAAGAGGAAGAAGAGGAGATCCCGGACGAGATCTCTCGATTACTTAAGTACGAGGAAAGAGCCATTCTGCCTCACAAAAGAGCCTTTAGAAAAGATCAACTTGGGTTCTGAAGAAGACAAAAAAGAAGTGACCATTGGATCGCTGCTTGATGCTGATATCAAGAGTAAGTTGACAGACCTTCTCAAAGAATATGTTGACGTGTTTGCCTGGTCCTACCAAGACATGCCTGGGTTGGATACCAATATTGTTCAGCATTACTTGCCATTGAAGCCAGAATGTCCGCCAGTTAAGCAGAAATTGCGAAGGACTCACCCTGATATGGCTAACAAGATCAAAGTGGAAGTTCAAAAGCAACTCGACGCAGGTTTTCTTGTCACCTCCGAGTATCCTCAATGGTTGGCCAACATAGTGCCAGTTCCGAAAAAAGATGGCAAAGTCCGAATGTGTGTTGACTACCGTGACTTGAACAAGGCCAGTCCAAAAGATGACTTTCCATTACCGCATATCGACATGCTGGTTGATAACACCGCTAAGTTCAACGTCTTTTCCTTCATGGACGGGTTCTCTGGTTATAATCAGATCAAGATGGCTCCCGAAGACATGGAGAAGACATATTTCATCACCCCATGGGGTACTTTTTGCTACAAAGTGATGCCGTTTGGATTAAATAATGCCGGCGCAACTTACCAAAGGGCAATGACTACTCTCTTTCATGACATGATGCATAAAGAAATAGAAGTTTATGTGGACGACATGATAGCCAAGTCCAGCACAGAAGAAGAACATATTGAATACCTTTTGAAGTTGTTTCAAAGATTAAGGAAATATCAGCTTCGCTTGAATCTTAACAAATGTACTTTTGGGGTTAGATCTGGAAAACTCTTGGGGTTCATTGTCAACCAAAGAGGTATCGAAGTAGATCCCGACAAAGTCAGAGCTATTCAAGAGATGCCTGCACCGAAAACAGAAAAGCAAGTAAGAGGATTTCTCGGACGATTGAACTACATCTCCAGATTTATCTCTCAAATGACTGCTACTTGTGGGCCAATTTTCAAGCTTCTCCGCAAAGATCAAGGGGTTGTATGGACTGAAGATTGCCAGAAAGCGTTCGACAGTATCAAAGAGTACTTGTTAAAACCACCAATATTGATTCCTCCAGTTGAAGGAAGACCACTAATCATGTACCTTACTGTGTTAGAAGAATCCATGGGCTGTATGCTTGGACAGCAAGATGAAACCGGTAAGAAGGAGCATGCCATCTATTACTTGAGTAAGAAATTCACAGACTGTGAGTCTCGTTACTCCATGCTCGAAAAAACATGTTGTGCTTTGGCTTGGGCTTCAAAACGTCTCCGCCAATACATGATCAACAATACTACTTGGTTAATCTCCAAAATGGATCCGATCAAGTACGTCTTTGAAAAGCCTGCCTTAACATGAAGGATTGCCCGATGGCAAATGTTGTTATCCGAATATGACATTGAATACCGTGCTCAAAAAGCGGTCAAAGGAAGCATTCTCGCCGATCATTTGTCGCATCAACCAATTAATGAATATCAATCTCTCAAGTTTGACTTTCCTGATGAAGATGTCTTGTACTTGAAGATGAAAGATTGTGACGAACCGTTACCTGAAGAAGGTCCTGAGCCTGGATCAAGATGGGGCCTAATTTTTGATGGAGAAGTAAACGCTTTTGGCAATGGAATTGGGGCAATCATCATCACTCCCAAGGGTACTCATATCCCATTCTCTGCCAGATTGCTATTTGATTGCACCAACAACATCGCAGAATATGAAGCTTGTATCATGGGTCTCGAAGAAGCCATTGATTTAAGGATCAAGATCCTAGACATATATGGAGATTCAGCCCTCGTGATCAACCAAATCAAAGACAAATGGGAAACTTACCACCCTGGCTTGATTCCTTACAGAGATTATGCAAGACGTCTATTGACTTTCTTCAACAAGGTTGAATTGCATCATATACCTCGAGATCAGAATCGAATGGCAGACGCCTTGGCTACTCTATCTTCCATGTTCAAAGTCAATCATTGGAATGATATGCCTACAGTCAGAATTAGGCGCCTTGAAAGGCCCGCCTATGTGTTTGCAACTGAAGCAGTCATCGATGATAAACCGTGGTTCCACGACATCAAACGCTTCCTTCAAACTCAAGAGTACCCACTTGGGGCATCAAACAAAGATAAGAAAACTCTAAGAAGACTTTCTGGCAGTTTCTTCCTGAACGGAGATGTGCTATACAAAAGAAACTTCGACATGGTTTTGCTCAGATGCGTGGACAGACACGAAGCAGACATGTTAATGCATGAAGTGCATGAAGGGTCCTTTGGAACTCATTCAAATGGGCATGCAATGTCCAAGAAAATGTTAAGAGCTGGATACTATTGGTTGACAATGGAATCTGACTGTTACAAACACGTGAAGAGATGTCACAAGTGCCAGATCTATGCAGATAAGATCCATGTGCCACCGACTCTACTCAACGTTCTCTCATCTCCATGGCCTTTCTCCATGTGGGGTATCGACATGATCGGAATGATTGAACCGAAAGCTTCAAATGGTCATCGTTTCATCTTGGTAGCCATTGATTACTTCACCAAATGGGTCAAAGCAGCATCTTACGCCAATGTTACAAGACAAGTGGTTGTGAGGTTTATCAAGAATAACATCATTTGCCGATATGGTGTTCCCAGCAAGATCATTACTGACAATGGTTCAAACTTAAACAACAAAATGATGGAAGAATTGTGTGAGGAATTCAAGATTGAGCATCATAACTCTTCTCCTTACAGACCAAAAATGAACGGCGCCGTCGAAGCCGCCAACAAGAACATTAAGAAGATCGTCCAGAAGATGGTCGTCACTTACAAAGACTGGCATGAAATGCTGCCATTTGCTTTACATGGGTACCGTACTTCAGTGCGTACTTCAACAGGGGCAACTCCCTTTTCTCTAGTATACGGCATGGAAGCTGTACTCCCCGTGGAAGTTGAAATACCATCAATGAGAGTCCTCGTGGAGACTAAGTTATCAGAGGCTGAATGGTGTCAAAGCAGATACGATCAGTTGAACTTAATCGAAGAAAAACGTATGACTGCTCTATGCCATGGACAGTTATACCAAGCAAGGATGAAACAAGCTTTCAACAAAAAGGTTCGACCTCGTGAATTTCAAGAAGGTGACCTCGTGCTTAAAAAGATCTTGTCTTTTCAACCAGATTCTAGGGGCAAATGGTCTCCTAATTACGAAGGCCCGTATGTTATCAAAAGAACATTTTCTGGCGGTGCCATGACTCTTGCAACCATGGATGGTGATGAACTTCCACATCCTGTGAATGCTGATGCAGTCAAGAAATACTTTGTCTAAAAAAGAATAAAAGAACAGCTCGGTAAGTCGAAAACCCGCAAAGGGCGACTTAGGCAAAAATGAGCGTCTCGGTGGACTGAAAACCCGAAAGGGCGGTCCAGGCAAAAATTAGAGACAATAAACAGAAAAAATGCATCCTGGTAGATTGAAAACCTGAAAGGGCAATCTAGGCAAAAATTAGGGATTTATGACAAAGTAACTGCATCAGTCCGTACTTCGTCACCTGAAGAGTATTTTCATCAAAGGATCTTCAATCAAATCATCGCCAATCTGAAGCGACAAGCACAGTTGGAACTCAAAGTTGTTAGGGGAAATAGTGGTTATTGCTTTCAATGTAGCCTTTTCCGCATAATTACCATTTCCAACTTTTGTAAATACTCCATGGAATCACGCCTTTAGCTGATTTCCATCCTATTAAATAAATTTGAGCCTTGTGCCCATTTGTTTGCAATCTCTAATTTCTTTTAGCTTGCAAAATGACGCTTTAATTGTGTTATTCACTTTTGAAAGAAGAAAAAAAAGTTTTAAATGAATTTACTTCACTTTTTCAAAATAAAAGCGAAACTTTCCTTTGAGTAGTGAACAACAGAAGGAACATCAACAGCTATCTCCATAGGATGAATCAAAGATTATGATAGGAAAAGCTCTTCTGTCCCCAGTGAAGAAGTTCTTCTATCCCCAGTGAAGAAGGTCTTTTATCCCCAGTGACGAAGATTTTCCATCTCCAGTGAAGAGGTTCTTCCATCTCAATAAGAAAAGATGCTTATCATCCCCAGAGAAGTTGAAAGCATGAAGTACCATTCATCACCCGTGTTAGCTGCACCGTGTTGAAGAACATTAACCAAGTATCTGTTTGTATTGCGACGTTGGTCCTTCTCCAATATACTTTTTTGTCTGTCAGTGTTGTTAGCATGCATGCGACATTCATGACATTCATCATTCATACATATTTGCATCATTTATGCATCATTGCATTTTTCAAATGTCTGCCTAAAATCACTTGTTCAGGATATATCTATCCCAAAAAAAAAAGAGAAAAAGCAAAAAAAAAAAAGAAGAAAAAGGAAAAAAGAAAAAGAAAAAAAGAAACAAGTACGGGCGTGTCATCTCTCCAGTAGGTTGTCACCTATAAGCAGAAAGAACATCTTCTTTCTCCAGTTCCCCACTGAGATCATTCCTCGTGGAAGAAGGTTGCTTTAGTTTCTCCTCTCAAAAACAAAGGAGAAAATCCCCATTTGAGTTCATTCCTCATGGGTACAAAGTCTTGTTTGACTGTTTCTTTCCAATTCATTCTTGGTTAAAACCCTGTCTTTACCAAAGATTCAAGTTCCGATTCCTCAAATAGAGTCGTGAAAAACAGGCAATAAGCAATAGCCTCATCATCCGAGCAGCTTATGTCTCTTCCAAAAGACTTTTCCTCTCAAGGAAATCAATCATGAAGACCATGTGACAATCAGGGCCTTATTACTGTTCACAATGCTGAATAACCAGTAATTTCCCTAGCAAAGTCTCCAGGATCATTTTATCACTCGGCTGATAATTGATCATGTCTTCAAAATCGCTATCACGAGGCTGGTAGTCGGTAACCTTTTTGTTCTGGTTATATTATTAAACATGTCTATCACCATGCTGATAGTCGGTAATATTAACCAAACCTTTGAAACTCTTTTTACCATGTCAAGTCTATCACCATGCTGATAGTCGGTAATCTAGTTTCATACCCTTCACCTTCGCATTATTAAACAAGTCTATCCCATGCTGATAGTCGATAATGTCGATAGGTAAGCTTTTCTTACAAAGCTATCATTCCCCGGTAAAGCATACACTTGCTTTCCCGAAAAGACAAAACGGATTCTCTTCCTAAAACGGATTGAGACATCCTTCCCAATCTCTTTTCCCCAGCGGATTCAGTTCTCGATATCCCCTCGGTAAAGATATCCTTGCATCATTCGCAATTTTGGTATCTTAGGTCCAAAATTTGCGTCTTCTGATATTTAAGTCTCTTCCACCCTATCAAAACAAAGATTTTCAATCTTCATGTCTCAGGTTGAAGAAACTTAAATAGGGGCATCTGTCATACCCCAATTTTTGACCTAAGATACCACCTCATATCATAGCATATGCATCATTTGCATCTCTAACAAATTGCATAGCTTGTGTTTGCTACTTGTGACTCAACAGGATTTGATCAGGAAATCACTCATCAGTACAAGTAACAATCAATTAGGGTTTTGTTCCCCCTTCATCTCAAATGAATCATCTTCATCAACAATCAACATTTGGTCCTCAGAGATTCATTTCAACAAGCTCAAAGACTTTGAATCAACTAGATTAAGGTTTTGACTGAAGACAGTATACTCCTGACCTCTGCTCAGGATTTGACCTAATGACTTGGGACATGACCTCAAGATCCCAAGTACATCATTTTGGCCTAATCTATTGGCTCAAGACATCTCCTACACAAGGATTGATCAACAGTGAAATTTCAAATCATCAGAATTAGGTTTTTTGAACTATCAGGGACTGAAATCAGGGATCACATTTGGGAAACCCTAGAAATCCCCAGGAAGTCAATCAAAGGTCTCAAGCATCTTCAAATAATCCCTATGACAACATCCAATGGAAATTACATCTCAATTCAAGATCCACAGTCATCAATTTCATCAAGTCGACAATTAGGGTTTTTGACCTAATTCACTGAACAACTGCCTTTTTAATCAGGACATGGTGCCACAACTCAAATCATGGCTCAAGATCCTCTAATGCCTCAATATGATCCATTCATACCATTCATTTGATGAGGATAGCCTGGTTCATTTGAAATCTCCAGAAACGCGATTCGTCTGAAAAAGTCAACTGTACAAGATCACCTTTGACTTTTGGGGAATTTTGGTCAACCATGACTTTTGAAGTTTTGAATCATCAATATATGATATATGAAGTCATTTGATCAAGAAAATCAATCAAGAATCAAAAAGTCAAAGTTTGACTTTTATACTTAGAAAAATTTTCTAAGTGTTTTTCAATGGTTTTTCCAAAACTTTGGAAGGGAATTTCTCAAAATTTCACCTACAAACTGAAAAAAACTTCCAACATGAAAGTTGTAGATTTTGATCCAATAAACAACTTTGACACATATAATTTTTTTCCATAAGATCAACCATTTAAGAGATATGGAGCTTCAAAGTTGGCATCTTTGGAAAATTTCACTTAAAACTTCATTTTCTTCAAAGTTCATGGACCTTTTTCACCTATTTCCTTAAAGGTCTTGAAGAAACTTTCAACTAGGTTTTTGAAGTGTGTAACATGAGCTTTCCAAAATTTCAAAGAGCATGAAAAAATATGGAACATAGCTATGGTTTTGAATTTTGACATTAGTGATCATTTTCACTTGAATTTTCACCATTTTTCACCAAGTTTCAAGACTACATGACCTATAATCCAAGTAATGATGCATAGAAGCAATAATTGAATGATATTTTCTGATTTGAAGATCAGAATAGAAGAGGATAAGAAGCTTGAGATTTAACCATGGTTTAGTAACTTTAACCATGTGCATTTAATGTAAAAGATTCCTTTCTATCCCTTAAGCCAAATCATCAAACTTTGAAGCAAGTTGCAAAGCTCTGAATTCAGAATCCATGGCCTATAAATAGAGATCATTTCCACTCTTCAAATCACACCAAAACCTCATAATTATAGGTTTTCTCTCTTCTTTCTTGAATTGCAAGTTTCATGTTTCAAAGTGAGGTAGAAATCCCAACCTCCAAATCCTTGAAGCCATGGCCAAAGTGATGGTTCTAACATACCATAAACATCATATGAGATGTGTTTGAATCACTCATGCACCCCAAAACACCTCAAATCTCAGAATCACTACCTCACTTCCATATTTGCATATATTGAACCTTATCATGCCAAAATCCATACCAAGTCATATCTGTCCAAACTAACACTCCCAACACCATCCATATACTCCATATGAATGATCCAAACACTCACCAGCAATCTGAAACACCTCCATCATCAAATTCGATTCACTCTTGAAGCTATTGCAGATCGGGTACCATGGTCATGCTCAGATGAATCCAGGTTGTTCTAAGCATCCAGACACCTTCCATAAGGTCCATTGAAGCTATCCAGATCATCAAACAACTTCTGTAACACCTCTATTGCAGAATTCGATTCTCATTTGGCCGTTTTAGAAGGTAAGCTCTCTTGAACTCCAAACTCATACATACATGCATCATAAATGAAAAATTGATTTGCCATCATGTTTCTGCATATGTATGGATCATTAACCCTCAATCAATTGCAACTTATCTTGCACATACACGATTTCAGATTGAAACTCAGAAATTAGGGTTCTTCGTGTTCATCAGAAAATCAATGATCTTAGGGTAAAAATAAATGAAATTAAATGGTACCATCATGTTCCTTGTGAAAAAACGAGTGAGATAGACCCTTCACTTGATCAATTTGGTTCAGTTTCAGAGATTTTCAAATTCAAATGGGGATGGTGTTCTTGGCGCCATTTTTTGCGAAGGAAATTCAAAAATTGAGTTTGAAATATAACCAAATCCTTGCCTTTGTTAATCAGACCACGCGCGTGGTCCAGTTGGTATTGTTTTTGAGTGGTAACCCTCAGGTCACGAGTTCAACACCTCTAGGGGCCAAAACATATTTTTTATCACTATTTTTCTTCCATTTTTTACACAACTTTAATTAATTAATTGACCAATCAAATTAGCTCATTTTAATTTCATTTTTTGAACACTTTTTGTTTAATATACATATTTTATGAATATAAAAAAAAATCACAAAAAAAGGACTTATTTAATGCATTTTAATTAGGTTTAAAATGATATATTTTTAAGTGTTTTAAATACTTTAAATATTGTTTTTAATTTTTAATTTTTAACCTAATCACTTGTAAATACTTTTTGTGATCAAACCCTAATCACTTAGGTCTTAATTGAGTATTAAAACTTGTTTTAACTTAATTAAGTTGACTTTTGTCAAATTCAAACCGTTTTAAGACGAGCGATCGCGATTCTTTTTCAAAACGATAAACCATTTCTTTTTGATTTTCAAAAGAAACCATTGATCAAATCTTTTTGATTGATCAATTGATTTTCAAAACGAAGTGGGGCCTCTCGAATATTAGAGAGTGTAAGTCCCATTTCTTTTCTTTTTGTACAGTTTTTTTCAAAACAATAAAACTTCTTCAAAATAAAACCTTTTCAAACAATTTTCAAATCATTTTCAAAACAACAAAACTTCAAAGAAACTTCAAACTTTTCAAATATACCATGGGCCTCCATGTAGGTATAAGTCCCAAGCCCCTTTCATACCCTTTTCTTTTTCTTTGTACAAAAAAGAAAACTTCTTTCAAAACAACTTTCAAACGGTTTTTCAAACGATGCGTTTGTAAATAAACAATCAACCATATTTTATAAAATATACCATGGGCCTCCATGTAGGTATAAGTCCCAAGCCCCTTTGTAAATACCTGTTTACATAGCTTTGAATAAACTCAAGTGGACTTCTCCCCGAGTGTGAGTCCCGAGCCCTGTGTATACAAATGGATCATGCTTACAGGTATATTTCCTTCATAAACTCCATTATATACACACACACTTTGTCATATATGTATAACTGTTCATATTTGTTCATGTACTTGTTCATATTTGTTCGTACTTGTTCATATTTGTGATTGTGTTATATACTTGTTCAACTTAGTACAACACTAGGTTCCCCATAGCCTCCTATTGGGCTTCGTGCAAAGAATCTCCCTAGTTTAGGTTAGGACATAGAGTATGGTTTCCCGGTGAAATCGCTCTAAGAGCTCAAACCAACTATACCATGCCTCCCCTTGGGCTTTGTACAAACGAGTGACCCTCCCATAGCCTCCTCTTGGGCTTACAATGCAAGGACCCTCGATAGTCCCTCCCATAGCCTCCTCTTGGGCTTACAATGCAAGGACCCTCGGATAGCCTCCTCTTGGGCTTCGTACAAGGACCCACGGGCTTCTTATAAGCATCCCCAATATCCAAAACAAATACCCTAGGAGATTAGACATTTATCATCTCTATGATAGGAGTATCTCATCTATATCATCACAATCAATCAATCAATCAATCAATTTATCAAACTCTTTTTTGCCACAAGGCTGGCCAATCAATCAAACCTTTTTGCCACCGTACTGGCTGATTAATCAAAGTTTTTGTCACAAGGCTGACTTCATTGAAACTTTTGCCACAAGGCTGGCTAATTAATCAAAACTTTTTGTCACAAGGCTGACTTCATTGAAAGTTTTTGCCACAAGGCTGGCTAAAAAGCATCTTTATCATTCTAAGCACCATAAGTGGCATGGCCCAGGGCTTATAATGAAAAGATTTTCAAACAAAAATCAAACAGATGTATGTGATGATATAGATTAGATACATCGAACATTTAGATGACATTTGTCTCTTTTCCTTTGCTTCCACTAGCATAAGTGGGAACTACGATTGCTCTGACTTTCTCAACATCCCTTTGAGAATACGTAGGCACAAGGTCGTATCCTTGGCGAGCAAAACTTCTCTCTCAAACCACTCAAACCTTAGCACCCGTAGACCCCGAGCTACAGATGCTCTGATTCCCTCTAGGGGATATGTATGCAGAGGATCGCGATGATCTTTGCGAGCATAATCAAACAAACACCTTAGGTCCCACCTATTTCACAAGAACCTCTCAATAACATGGAATGAAAAACAAAGCAAAGAAACCTATAGAGTACTATAGATACGTTGGGTGCTAATACCTTCCCTTCGTATAACCAACCCTCTTACCCAAAGATCTCTCCCCCACTTTTAGGTTATTGCAGCTTTTTTCCTTTTCCTCTTTTGGAAACAATAAAAAGTTTAGTCGGAACAAAAGAAAAATCATTTTTTATAGAGCACTCGAGCCCAAAGAAGGCATCAGGTGTCTCATCCCCAAAAAAAAAAGGATAAACGATTGTTTACCTTTTTCTAAGTGTCAACACTTAGTTAAAGAAGATGGATTGCGCATCTTACATTGCCATCCATTCACCAGAGTCCACATCAAGTATTTCTACAGGAGTTTGTCTCCTCATCCCCCGCCAAGTGCGACAACGGGATCAAGTCATGCAAGGATTTTATCAATTACAACATCTCAGGAGCGCCCAAAATTCGGGCATTCTTTGATATTTAAGTCTCTTGCACGCAGGAGAGATCGAGATATCAATCTCTCTCCCTCCAGATAAAAGAAACTTAAATAGGGGCATCTGTCATACCCTAATTTTTGACCCCCCTGAGATGACATATCTTCAGGATTTTCATCAGGTCAAAGCAAGTACCCAGAACAGTCACTTCTTCATTTGGCATTTAATCAAGGATGTTCAAAGACAAGAAAACTCAGGCAAAGGATCAATCAGTAGAAGGATTAGTCTCTAACATAATCATAGGACTCAAGAGCTTCATTTTTTTCACCTATGATTGATTAGACACCCAGTCCTCTGAGTACAGGTTTACTCAGGTCACTAGACTAGGGTTTTTGAGCCTATCAAGGACTGAAATCAGGGATCACCTTTGGGAAACCCTAAAAAGCTCCAGGACATCTATTGAATACTTCAATCATCTTCAAATGATCCATACAATAAGATCCACTGGACATCACACCTCAATTCAAGATCCACAGCCACCAATTTCATCTGGTCGACAATTAGGGTTTTTAACCTAATTCATCTGGATAGTTGACTTTTAATCAGGGCATGGATCCAAAACTCAAGACATGATTCAAGAACCTCTAATACCTCAATATAACCCATTTACATCACTCATTTAAGGAGAAGATCTTGATTCTACACAATAGTCCAAATTTTCACTTTATCAGAAAAAAGTCAACTGTATGGGTTCACCTTTGACTTTTAAGATTTTTGGTCAAACCATGACTTTCAAAGATCAATATCATCAATATATGGATATTAAATTCATTTGACCAAAGAAATTCAAGAAGAATCTTCAAGGAGGAAAAAGTCGGGAATTAGGGTTTTTGAGGGCATTGTGGGAACTCAAAATTTCACCTACACAACTCAAAAAACTTCCAACATGAAAGTTGTAGATCTTGCAAAATAAAACAACATCTTACAATGGAACTTTTTTCAAAAGATCAATCATTTAAGATATTTGGGAATTTTGAAGTTTTAGGTCATAAACACTTAGAAAATTTTCTAAGTGTTTTTAACCTAGTTTTCTTCCAACTTTGGCCTCATTTTTCACAAATTTGCCAAAGGATTCTGAAGGAACCATAAACTAATGATTTGAAGTAGATGTTTAGGGATTTCCAAATTGTGTTCAACCTTCTCCAAATTCATTTTGAGCTAAGAGTTATGCTTGTTCAAAGTTGGCCTCATGAAGTAAAATTATAGGTCATGTACAATTTGAAACTTTGCAATTTTGTGCATTTTGCTTCACTAAGTGATGCTACACGACCTCTAATGCATCTGAAAACATGCCATGCATCCAAATTCATCATTGCATAAGGATTAGAGAAGATTCCCAAAAACAAAGGCATGTGATTATGTAATGATTGCATTTTTGAGTTTATGGCAAATGATGAATCATCAAGGAATCTTGTTCTAAGCCAATTAGAACTCTCCTCTGAATCAGAAATGTTCCCTTAGATCATACAAGATCAATGGTTGGGGAAGCTAGCCCGAAAATGCATCATTGCATTTAGGATCTTTTCAAATTTTCTTCTTGGCTAAGAAATAAACTCACTACACTAAGCAAGCTTGCTATGTTCAATTGCTCTGAGCCATTTGCCTATAAATAGAGGGCTCTTTCTCATTCAGAAAACACACCAAAGCAACCATATTCCTTGCTTTCTCTTTCTCTCCTCTTGCTTATTGGTTTTTCAAAGTTCTTTGGCAAGAAGAATCGTTTTCTTCAAACCAGAGCTTATCTTTGGAAAGTAAGCATTCTAACATCTCAAAGGGGTTCATTTGAGGTGATCCAAGCACCTGGATCACTTCTGTAAGTGGAGGAACACCATTGTTGCTTTCTCTTTGGAGCACTTGCAGTTGGAGGACCACAGAGCAATTCAGGAGGTTCCAAGCAAGGTCAAGCATCCAGGCACATTCCTTAGGGTGTAGTGAAGCTATTCAGATGGTCGCAGCTCATCTGTAATTGCAGATTCATCATCCTCCATGTTCACTTGAAGCTCAAATCGAGGGAGTCGAGTAGAGCAATTCAGAAGGTTTGAGGCCACAACAAGCATCCAGTTAGCATCACTGAGTCCCAAGGAAGCTTTTAGGATCATTCATACAAACCCAGGTGCTCTCTAACATCCTCACGATCTTCATTTTCAGAGGTAAGTTTCTCAACTCCACCTCTTTAATTCGTGTACCTTTTTGGTTAAAACTCAATACCATTTCATTCAGCATCATCAGAGGATTAAAAACCCTCTATCATCAGTCATTTATACTTCAGTATAGCCATTTAATTTGAATTTTCAAATTTTAGGGTTCTTCACGTATTTTAGATAATTCAGTAGATATAGTTAATATAAATTCATATTAGTTACATATCTAGAATCGTGAGTGAATTTAGAGCAAGTTTGGTCTTTACATCTTTGCAAATGGTTGAGAATTAAGAGAGTTCAGAATTTCAAAAATATGAGAGCTTGAGGTTGAAGATGACAATGGTGGTGGCGCGCAAAATTCAAATTCAAGGCTAAAGTTTATTTTATATTGAATGGTAGTTGTTTCATAAACGACTAAAACGTGATAGCCCAGTGGTAAAGAGTGTTTGTGTGTTGCGCGTGCCCAAGGTCTGGGGTTCGAATCCCCCTCGCCCCAGACCTTTTGATTTTATTTTCTTTTTTTTGCTTCTATACACTTGAATAACATATGTATTGCAACGAAACCATTACATTGTCACCAAGCGCGCGTTGGCTCAGTGGTGTTGTTTTGGGACTGGTAACATAAAGGGCGTGGGTTCAAACCATGGTGAGACCAAAACATTATTTTTACCACTAATTTCCTTCATTTTTCTCACAACTTCACACAATTAATTCACCTATAAAATTAAATCATTTTCACTTCATTTTTCACACACTTGTTATTTAATATACCTATTTCATGAATAATCAAAAAAATCATAAAAATATTATTTATTTCATATATTTTAATTAGGTTTAAAATAGTATGTTTTAAGTGTTTTCTTAAATACTTTAAATATATATTTTCATTTTTGTTTAACCTAATTACTTTGTGAATAATTTTATGATAAAACCCTAATTATTTAGGTCTTAATTAGGTATAGATTTCATCTTTGCCTTAATTAAGTTGACTTTTGTCAATTTGCAAAACTGTTTTCAATCTCCGATCAAACAGACGATTAAGGTTTTCAAACAACAAAACCTTATATTATTCCAATCATTTTCAACTGTTTCTCATAAACAGTAAATCATTTTTTTAACTGGGCCTCTAATAGAGTGTAAGTCCCAACACCTTCTTCTCTTCTTAGCTTGTTTTCAAAACTGTATTTTCAAAATCTTCTTTCTGTTTTCAAAATATTCTTCTGGTATTTGAAGGGCATTATTCCCGGTGAAACTCTTCAGATACCTATGTGACCTATGTCCATCTTCACTTCTTCTGTTTTCAAAAACCATTAACTGTTTATCATATATATTCAACTGTTATCCATCAACTGTTGGTGAGGCTTTGTACATACTTCTTCAAAGGCCTCCACTCCATCCAGGTTAGGCTTTACAAGCTTTCAATTTACAGTCTTTTATTTAAATTACTGTCAAATATAAACTGTGCATATATATTAGTTTAGAACTACGTTTGAGCATAAACCTTAGGACAGTTAAACTATATATATATATATATTATAGGAATATGACCTAGGATTGAGAATGTCTTCCCGGTGAAGGCTCTTTCCTAATTAGAGATCTGTAGTTCAAACCCCCAAGATGAATTATTCCCGGTGAAACATCTTGGTAAAAACCTTAGAACCCAAAATAGGACACATCCACCCAAAGAGGAATTATTCCCGGTGAAACCTCTTACCCATTTGCTTAAAGCCAAAAATAAGTTCAAAACCACATAGCTTTCTCTTGTGCTATAACAAGGACCCTCGATGACCCTCGATTAGCCTCCTCTTGGGCTTTGTACAAGGACCCACAGGCTTCTTAAAAGCATTTCCAACTTCCTCTTGAGCTTGTATACAAGGACCCATCAGGTTTCTTATAAACATAGGAACAGGTCTTTAGTCACCTTTTAACATACCCTGGTGAGTTTCTTCCAATTTAAACCAGACTTTAAACAAGCTAAGTTTGTCTCAATTTTACATTGAGTACACCTTTTGGAATGAGAGACATGGACAGTCTCTGTCACCCTTATCTTCATCAATCTTCCTTAGCAGAGTCTAGGATCCATGTTTGCTTATCCTCAGCAAGTGTCAGCCTTCATCTTGGGCTTTAAACAAGAAGTCTCCACTAGATAATCTTTCTGCCTTTCATCTTAATAAAAACCCCTGGAAAGGGTTAGCCTCCAAATCATTCTTTCATCTTAATAAAAACCCCTGGAAAGGGTTAGCCTCCAAATCATTCTTTCATCTTAATAAAAAACCCCTGGAAAGGGTTAGCCTCCAAAATCACTTCAAAAACCAAAGATTCATTCTCTTAGGAGATAATTTCCCCAAAAGAGTCAAAACCCCTGGAAAGGGTCAGCCTCCAAAAACATGACAAAAATCAGTCTTTTAATAGACAATTTCTCCAGCTGAGTCAAAATCCCTGGAAAGGGTTAGCTTCCAAAAAAAAATCAGTCTTTTAAAAAATAAATCCTTCAATCGAGTCAAAAATCCAACAAAAACAGTTAGCCTCAACCTTGGGCTTCATACAAGGCACCAAAACAATAAAACTCCCCTGTTAATAGTCAGCCTCAACCTTGGGCATTGTACAAGGCAGATAATAGAGTCTCCCCTAGTGAGTCCTTCATTGTTCAATAGCCACAACCTTGGGCTTTGTACAAGGCAGATAAAACATATGTCGTGTGTCAAAGATTCCTAACATCTAGGATCTTTTCCCATAGAGTCATCCATACTCACTTTATTTAAGAGTCAGCCACAACCTTGGGCTTCATACAAGTCAGAAAATAATATTTCCCCTAGTTAGAGTCAGCCTCAATTCTGGGCTTTGTACAGAACACCAAATAAAACCCATCAAAATAGATTTTCCCTAAGTAAAGTCAGCCTCAATTCTGGGCTTTGTACAGAACATAAAAAAATCCCTTGTAAATTAATCCCTAGTGGAGTTTTCTCCCAGAGTCATAATAACAATCAATCAATCAAAAAGCCTCAAGCTTGGGCCTCATACAAGCCAGCTAAAGTCAAATCTTTTGTACAATAGATAGACATAGCTTATCTCTATAGAGAGATATTTTTACTACTCTACCACATTCAAACAAACAAACATTTCAACATTTCAATTTCAATTTCAATTTCAATCAAAGTCTCCCATTTAGGACTCTGAAAGACATGCTCTGGCACATCCCCAGACTTGTACACTTTCCCTAATTTGGACGAGCATCTTTCTTTCATTCAAGAGATACTAGCATACTTGCAAACACACAAGTAAGGTCACTCTCTTAATGAAATGAATCCAGTTATTCTGTCACTCTTTCAAAATGTTTGTGGTGGAATAGTAGAAATACCTCTCTATAAAGATGACTTCATGTCTCTTTACCGTAAATAGAGATTTAATTCAAAGCTTCAACCTTGAGCTTCAAGCAAGGCACCCAAATATAATTAATAATCAATTAGTTCCCCGAACTACATTAAGCTCTGACTTCCATTAGGGATATGTAGGCATGAGGTTCACAAGGAATCTCAGCGAGCTAATAAAATACCAAAAATAGTCTATCTGTCTGTCTGTCTTTCTTTTATTCAATTCAATTCCTTCTCCTAACTTAAAAGAGAAACTTTCCCAATAATCATTAGCAGCACAAACACATTTAGACACAGAGAAGGTTCCTGTAGAGTACTACAGATATGTAGGGTGTTTAAACACTTCCCTATGTATAACCGACCTCCCGGACTCCAGAATTTCTAGTCTAGGTGAATCCCCACACTTAGCAAACTCCTAGGGTTTAGTTGAGATCTTTTTTCCCCTTTCCTACTCGTAGGACAAATAAGAAAGTTCGTGTGATATCGTAGGAAGAACTGAAATAAAATTCATCCCACCACGGGCGCATTCTCCTTCCAAATTTCGCGTGAAGGGTCTAGCGTGCCGTCCTCCCAAGTGAAACGGGGAGGTAAAAAAAACGACAACCACAGAAAAATGGCGACTCTGCTGGGGATATAAGTGTTTAAAACCTTGGTTTTTCATCCAAACCAATGGTTGACCTGTTGCTGGTCCAGCCCCAATGAGGAATTAGGGATGCCAAATTCCCCCTCAAACAAGAGAGGTCCTGCCTAACCTCTGTGTCATTTCATGTGTTTGCTGAATTTATATTTGTTTATTTTGTTTATTCTGTATCGGGAAAGGGCTTGATTCCCCCTTGTGGTGAGAAATCCTATACCCGGATTTGAGTGCAACATAAGATAGGATGGAGGATGTCTTCCCGGTGAAGGCCCTCTAATCTTGGTTCACAATTCTACTCTTGGGATTTGCCTGGCTGGTTGTGATTAACTGCGCCACTGCATTCCGAGACTGATTTGTACCAGGAGGATCTAGAAACACATTAACCCCACTAAAAGCCTTTTTTTAAGACGTAGAGCGGTGACTACGAAAGTAATTGTCACGCAGATACTACACTCAGAGAAAACTCTCTTATAGATACCAATCAACGTATCTTTAAGGTTGAGCAAAAACTCTAAGACCCCTAGAACCCGTTCTACAGGTACAAAAATCCTCATCCTTAGTTTACCATTAGGGCGAGGTTTGCGTTTTGACTTCATGACCACTATACCCTTCAACGCCATGTTTGTTTAAAAACTCTTGTGTGTGCATTCATGCATTCATGCATCATTCATTAATAACAACTAAAAACAAAAAGAGTCTTTTTCGAGTCGTTTTTCATGGAAACTAAATAACGAACATTTTGAACTTCATAGAAAGAGAGAAACGGAGAAAGGACTTAAGGATCTATACCATGGATTACGGAAGAAAGAGAGCTAGGAAATACACCTTCAAGATTCCCCAGGTCGAGGAACTGGGAAAGCTCGAAAAACTGGTGGTCAACCCCCAGACTTTCAAGGAGAAGTATGGAAAACTTATGCTTTTGCTCAATACCAACATTGTGGATGGGATCCTTCCCACCTTGGTACAGTTTTACGATCCAACGTATCACTGCTTCACCTTTCCAGATTATCAGCTCATGCCTACGTTGGAGGAGTACTCTCGTCTGATTGGAATACCCGTGTACGCGCAAGATCTGTACTCCGGTTTGGAAAAGAATCCTGACGACATTATCATTGCTGCAACTACTCGTTTGAATGTAGTCGACATCAGAACTCATATGGTGAGTAGAGGAGGAATTCAAGGATTGCCTTCCAAATTCCTGTTTGATCAAGCTCGGTACTTCGTCAGCATCCAAGATATGAGCGCTTTTGAGGAAATCTTGGCTTTGCTTATCTACGGATTGTTTTTGTTCCCTAACATTAACGATTTCGTCGACATCAACGCAATTAAGATCTTCTTAATTGGAAATCCAGTTCCAACCTTGCTTGCGGATGCTTATCACTCTGTGCATTTGAGAAACCTGCAGCGAGGAGGATTAATCACATGCTGCGTACCGTTGTTATACAAATGGTTCGTTTCGCACCTGCCAAAGTCTAGCACTTTCTGGAACATGAGGGATGGCCTTTACTGGTCACAGAAAATCATGTCCCTCACTCATACGGACATTGAGTGGTGTAATCCTAACAACGACGAAACCAAGATCATCTTCAGTTGCGGAAGTTTTCCCAACATACCCCTTATTGGAACTAAGGGAGGAATCAGTTACAATCCAGCTTTAGCCCGTCGTCAATACGGCTATCCCATGAAGAATATACCAAGTAACATCCAATTGGAGGGTCTGTTCTTCAAGAACATCGACGATCATGGCAACATGCTGAAGAAGGAAATTGTCCAAGCCTGGCGTTTTGTTCACAGCAAAGGGAGAAGATTGTTAGGAAAACATCTTTGCATCTCCCTGGATCCTTACCTTCAATGGGTACGCGTCAGAGCATTCAAGCTCAGGATGCCATATCAGCATCAAGAACCCATTCCCCTAAGGGAACCAATATACCTTTTCTCCACCGATGTTGAAAAACTACAAGCGGCATTAAACAAGGTATGCCAAGAAAGGAATGCTTGGAGGAACAAGTATCGAATCGTCAACACGGAAAATGTTGAGATTCATAACATCCTAAGAAGGAAGGATGAGTTACTTGAAGTGCTCGATCAAAAAGTGTCACAAACGTCACTTTCTCATCATATCCCTCCTGCTTCCTGGATCATCGATAGCTCACGTCAGAGAACTCCCAACTCAAGAAACATAAGAAGATGTTAGAACGTGAAGTCAGCTCTTCGTCAAAATTTTAGAGTCCTTTCTCTCAGTTTCTCTGTATTTCCCTTTTCAAAGTGTGTAAAAAACAGCGTTTTCGCTAAATTAATAAAAGTTTGATGTTTCATAACGTAATTATGGTGTTTCCTTGAAAAATAATAACTTAATTGCATATCATACATCGCTTTAGTCGTACGCACTGACACGAGAATTGTCGCGGATCTAATAGTCACTTTCCTTTCTCCAGAAAGAGAGGAGGAGAAGGAGGTGAACCAAGACATTCAAGCTGTCTCATCCATACAACACTCGTTCAAGTCGCAAGAAAAGAATGGAAGACTTTGAGCAAGAGAATGGAGAACTCAGAGAAGAGGTTAATACTCTCAAAGATGCTATTGAAAGGCTCAATAACATGGTAGAAGCCCTGGTAGTTGCACATAATCGACCAACGCCAGAAGAACCGCAAAGGACTATGGTTTCCGAGATTGTTTCTACTCCTATTCCTCAGTATACCATGCCACCCAACCGACCTTGGGGCATGCCGTATAACTTTATTCCAGAAGGGTACATACCCCCAGTTTCTGAAGTTCCAAGAGCTACAATGGAGATGCAACCACCAGAGGGTTACAAACCTCTGGAAATTGAAGTTCCAAGAGCAACGGCAATGGGTTTCACACAACAGAATGCTGAGATTCCAAGATCTGCTGTCATGGCTTCTCCACATCCCATTATGCATACTTTTCCTCCACAGGGCGGACAAGTATATCATCACGCTCCAAGCGAGGACGCTGGCGTGTATGAAAGATTGGACGAGTTCCAGGAACAGTTTCTGCAAATGCAGAAGGAACTCAAGACTCTTCGAGGACAAGATCTATTTGGAAAGAATGTTGCAGACCTCTGTCTGGTTCCAAATGTTAAGATTCCTCACAAATTCAAAGTACCAGATTTCGAGAAGTACAAAGGAAATTCATGCCCACAAAGTCATATCGTAATGTACGCTCGAAGAATGTCAACTCGGACTGATAATCAACAATTACTCATTCATTATTTTCAAGACAGCCTGACTGGTGCTGCACTCAAATGGTACATGAACTTGGACAGTTCAGAGATTCGTACTTTTCGAGACCTCGGAGAGGCCTTCGTCAAACAGTATAAGTATAATCTGGATATGGCTCCCGACAGAGATCAACTCCGGGCCATGACTCAAAAGGATAGAGAAAGCTTCAAGGAATACGCTTAGAGATGGCGTGAAGTTGCTGCTCAAATTTGTCCACCACTTGAAGAGAAAGAAATGACAAAAATCTATCTCAAAACTTTGAGTCCATTTTATTACGGACGAATGGTTGCAAGTGCACCAAGTGACTTTACCGAGATGGTAAACATGGGTGTACGTTTAGAAGAAGCAGTTCGGGAAGGATGCTTGAACAAAGAATCAGAATCTTCTATTGGTCCAAGGAAGTATGGAAGTTCTTTCCAAAAGAAAAAGGATCAAGATGTCAGCAATGTCTTGCACAAAATCAAGAAGAAATTCCAACCTCAAGTTGCAACAATAACTCCGGTTGTTAACTCAGCGCCAGCTTATCAACCTCAGGTCTCGCAACAACAAATTCAACAAAGGTCGCAGCAACCTCAGCAGCAGGTTCGACCTCCAAATTACAACAATCGGGCTCCAAGGTATCCTGCCTTTGACCCAGTACCAATGCCGTATGCGGAATTGTTTCCAACATTACTGGCAAAAGGACTCATTCAGACAAGGAGTCATCCAAATCCTACAAACAGTTCCTCACCATGGTATAAGGCTGACCAATCTTGTCCCTATCATCAGGGGGCACCAGGTCACAATATTGAGAACTGTTTCTCTTTCAAGATTGACGTCCAACGATTAGTGAAGAGCGGAATGCTATTCTTCAAAGATACTAGTCCAAACGTCCAAGCAAATCCTTTGTCGCAGCATAAAGAAGCTTCAGTAAATCTGATAGATCAACACCCTAACGTCATTCAAATCTACGACATTCGTCAGATAGGGGAAAATCTTGTCAAGTTGCACGCTAAACAAGCTGGGTACGGCCATGTACCACCTCACAACTACTTCACATGCGATATTTGTCCAAAGAATAATCAAGGATGTGCCGTAGTTCAAGCTGCATTACAAGAACAGATGGATTTAGGATGGATTCAACATATCCGAGTCAGGACTGAACATGACATCAACATGGTTCAAGGATGTCCAGCAGAATACAAAATCTACAAAGTTGAAGATCTTGAAGGATCGGTAGTCAGGTTCCATAAAACTTTAAATGGACTTGCCTACTTTGGAACAGATTTCCACGCTTACAGTAGATGCAGAATTTGTCGAAGAAATTCACAAGGATGTTTGCGTGTTCGCAACGACATTCAAAAGCTGATGGATGACAATACCATTACTGTTCTTGCCAACAGAGAAGATGATGAAGTCTTTACCGTATCTCCTCAAATTAATCAAGTTGAACCAATGCAAGTTAAGTATGACAGCAGGAAGACAGCAGTTGCACCGCTAGTCATCTACTTACCAGGTCCTGTACCGTATGAGTCTAGCAAGGCTATACCATACAAGTACAATGCTACATTCATTGAAAATGGTAAGGAAATACCATTACCGTCTGTTGTCAACATTGCTGATGTTAGCCGAGTCACCAGAAGTGGACGAGTCTTCAACAGAACAACAGAAAATGTGGAGAAACCTTCGGAGGAAGTACCACATAGGCAAGACAATCATCCGACCAATGCTGCTCAAGCGAAAGAAAATGATGAGATCTTGAAGTTAATCCAGAGGAGTGAATACAACATTGTAGATTAATTACTACACACTCCGTCTAGGATTTCTGTTCTTTCCCTGCTGTCATACCCTAATTTTTGACCCCCCTGAGATGGCATATCTTCAGGATTTTTCATCAGGTCAAGACAAGTACCCAGAGCAGTCATTTCTCCATCTGGTACCTAATCGAGGATGCTCAAAGACAAGAAAGCTCAGGCAAAGGATCAATCAATACAAAGATTAGTCTCTAATACAATCATGGGGCTCAAAAACTTCACTTTTCTCATCTATGATTGATTAGACATCCAATCATATGAGTACAGGTTTACTCAGGTCACCAGACTAGGGTTTTGAGCCTATCAAGGACTAAAATCAGGGATCACATTTGGGAAACCCTAAAAAACCTCAGAGGGTCATTCAAAGACATCAATCATCTTCAAATAACTCATATGACAAGATCTACTAGACATCACACTTCAATTCAAAGTCTACAGTCATTATTTTCACATGGTCGACAAATTAGGGTTTTGACCTAATTCACCAAGATAGTTGACTTCTGATCAGGGCATGAATCCAAAACTCAAGACATGATTCAAGGATCTCTACTACCTCAATATAATCCATTTACATCATTCATTTGAGGAAAAGATATTGTTTCTACACAAAAGCCCAAAAATTCACTTTGTCAGGAAAAAGTCAACTGTGAAGGATCATCATTGACTTTTAAGGTTTTTGGTCAAAAAATGACTTTCAAAGATCAATATCATCAATATATGGATGTCAAAGTCATTTGACCAAAGAAATTCAAAGAAATTCATCAAGGAGCGAAAAGTCGGGAATTAGGGTTTTTGAAGGCATGGTGAGATCTCAAAATTTCACCTACACAACTCAAAAAACTTCCAACATGAAAGTTGTAGATCTTGCCAAATAAAACAACATCTTACAAGGGAACTTTTTTCAAAAGATCAACCATTTATGAAGTTTTGGAAATTTTGATGTTTAGGTCATAAACACTTAGAAATTTTTCTAAGTGTTTTAACCTAGTTTTCTTCCAACTTTGGCCTCATTTTTCACAAATTTCCCAAAGGATTCTGAAGAAGACATAAACTAATGATTTAAAGTAGATGTTTAGGGCTTTCCAAATTGTGTTCAACCTTCTCAAAATTCAATTTGAGCTAAGAGTTATGCTTGTTCAAAGTTGGCCTCATGAAGTGAAATTATAGGTCATGCATCATTTTGGAACTTTGAAGTTTTGTGCACATGACCTCAAATACAGATGCTACATGACCCATAATACATCTGCAAACATGCCATGCATTCATTTTCACCATGCCATGATAATTGAAGAAGATTCCTAAAACAAGAACATGTGATTATGTAATGATTACATTTGAGAATTTATGGCAAATTGATGAATCACCCAAGGAATCTTCTCACCAACCAATTAGAGCTCACTTTGCATCTGAATTGTCCCCTAAGATCAGATAGAATCAATGGATAGGGGAGGTGGCTCGAAAATGCAATGATCACACTTGGATATTCTTTGAAATTTCTTCATGGCTAAGAAACCAAACTTGCTTCACTAAGCAAGCTCACTCTCTCACTCAGTACTGAGACATTTGCCTATAAATAGGAGAGCACAATTCAGTAGAAAAACACACCAAAGCAACCATATTACTTGCTTTCTCTTTCTCTTCTCTTGTTCATTGTTTTTCAAAGTTCTTTGGCAAGAAGAATCGATTTCTTCAAACCAGAGCTTATCTTTGGGAAGTGAGCATTCTAACATCTCAAGGGAGGTCATTTGAGTTGATCCAAGCACCTGGATCACTTCTGTAGGTGGAGGAACACCATTGTTGCTCTCACTTTGGAGCATCTGCAGTTGGAGGTCCATGGAGTGATTCAGAAGGTTTCAAGGCAAGCCAATCATCCAGACACACTCCTCAGGTCATAGTGAAGCTAACCAGATGGCTGCAGCTCATCTGTAACTCGAGAATCAACACCCTCCATGTTCACTTGAAGCTGAAATCGAGGGGGGTCCATAGAACAATTCAGGAGGTTTGAGGTCATTACAAGCATTCAGTTAGCATCACTGAGCCACAAGGAAGCTTTTGGGATCATTCATACAAGCCCAGTTGCTCTCTATCATCCTCACGATCTCCATTTTCAGAGGTAAGTTTCTGAACTCCCTCTCTTTAATTTAAGTACTCTTTGTGAAATAGCTCGATTCTATCTTGTTCAGCATCATCAGAGGATTGAAAACCCTCTATCATCATCCATTTATCTTTCAGTATAGTCATTTAATTTAATTTTGAAATTTTAGGGTTCTTCACGATTTCTGGTAAATTAGTTAGATGTAGTTAATGATAGTTCATGTTAGTTACATATTTAGAATCGTGAGTGAATTTAGAGCAAGTTTCATGTTTACATCGTTGCAAATGGTTGAGAAACGAGTAAGTTCAGAAATTCAAAAATGGAGAGCTTGAGGTTGAAGACGAAGATGGTGGTGGCGCGCAAAATTTGAATTCTCAGGGGAGAGTTTATTTTATTTTGAATGGTGTGCGTTTTATTAACGACTGAACAACTTGCCCTAGTGGCCACACATGCGCTCTTAGTCTCCTCATGCCCAAGGTCTGGGGTTCGAATCCCCCTCGCCCCAGACTTTTTGCTTCATTTATTTTTCAATGTTTTGCCACTTGTTTGAAAATATAATAAGTTGGATGTGCATCTTAAACAAACTGCGCGCGTAGCCCAGATGGTGGGTGTTTTGGCCAATGACTTGGAGGGCGTGAGTTCAACCCCTCTAGGTGACAAAACCATTTTTTTTATCACTTTTCACACTAAATTTCTTCACAACTTCACACAATTAATTCACCTATCAAAATAAATCATTTTCACTTCATTTTTCATACACCTATTATTTAATATATCTATTTTGTGAATAGTCAAAAAAATCATAAAAATATTATTTATTTCTTGAATTTTAATTAGGTTTAAAATAGTATGTTTTTAAGTGTTTTCTTAAATACTTTAAATATATATTATCACTTTATTTTAACCTAATCACTTTGTAAATAATTTTATGATAAAACCCTAATTGTTTAGGTCTTAATTAAGTAAAAATCTTTATTTTTACTTTAATTAAGTTGACTTTTGTCAATTCTCAAAACTGTTTTCAATCTCTGATTAAATCAAATGATTAAGGTTTTCAAACAACAAAACCTTATATCATTTCAAATCATTTCCAATTGTTTTTATCACCAGTACTGCAAAGTACTGGGCCTCTAATAGAGTGTAAGTCCCAAAAACCTTCTCTTCTTAGCTTGTTTTCAAAACTGTATTTTCAAAATCTTCTTTCTGTTTTCAAAAACATTCTTCTGGTATTTGAAGGGCATTATTCCCGGTGAAACTCTTCAGATACCTATGTGACCTTTGTCCATCTTCACTTCTTCTGTTTTCAAAAACCATTAACTGTTTATCATATATATATTCAACTGTCATCAACAAAACAACAAAAATTACTGTTGAGGCTCTGTACATACTTCTTCAATGGCCTCCACTCCATCCAGGTTAGGCTTTACAAGCTTTCAATTTACAGTCTTTATTTAAATTACTGTCAAATATAAACTGTACATATATTTGTTTAGAACTACGTTTGAGTGTAAACCCTAGGACAGTTAAACTATATATATATTATAGGAATATGACCTAGGATTGAAAATGTCTTCCCGGTGAAGGCTCTTTCCTAATTATAGATCTGTAGTTCAAACCCCCAAGATGAATTATTCCCGGTGAAACATCTTGGCAAAAACCTTAGAATCCAAATAAATAGGACACATCCACCCAAAGAGGAATTATTCCCGGTGAAACCTCTTACCCATTTGCTCAGAGCCAAAATAAGTTCAAAACTACATAGCTTTCTCTTGTGCTATAACAAGGACCCTCGATTAGCCTCCTCTTGGGCTTTGTACAAGGACCCACAGGCTTCTTAAAAGCATTTCCAGCTTCCTCTTGAGCTTGTATACAAGGACCCATCAGGTTTCTTATAAACATAGGAACAGGTCTTTAGTCACCTTTTAGCCTACCCTGGTGAGTTTCTTCCAATTTAAACCAGACTTTAAACAAGCTAAGTTTGTCTCAATTTCACATTGAGTACATTTTTGGAATGAGAGACATGGACAGTCTCTGTCACCCTTATCTTCATCAATCTTCCTTAGCAGAGTCTAGGATCCATGTTTGATCATCCTCAGCATTGAGTCAGCCTTCATCTTGGGCTTTAAACAAGAAGTCTCCACTAGATAATCTTTCTGCCATTCATATTAACAAAACCCCTGGAAAGGGTTAGCCTCCAACATCTGTCTAAAATGTCAAAATCCCTGGAAAGGGTTAGCTTCCACACATTCCTTCATTTCAATAAAAACCCCTGGAAAGGGTTAGCCTCCAAAATTAATTAATAAATAATTTCATTCTCTTAGGAGATAATTTCCCCAAAAGAGTCAAAATCCCTGGAAAGGGTCAGCCTCCAAAAAACATGATAAAGTCAGTCTTTTAACAGACAAATTCACCAGCTGAGTCAAAATCCCTGGAAAGGGTTAGCTTCCAAAGAAAAACAGTCTTTTAATAAATAAAACCTCCTCAGTAGAGTCAAAACTAACAAAAATAGTTAGCCTCAACCTTGGGCTTCATACAAGGCACCCAAACAATAAAACTCCCCTGTCAAGAGTCAGCCTCAACCTTGGGCATTGTACAAGGCAGATAATAGAGTCTCCCTAGTGAGTTCTTCATCATTCAGTAGCCACAACCTTGGGCTTTGTACAAGGCAGATAAACCATATCTTTCATGTGTCAAAGATTCCTAACACCTAGGATCTTTTCCCCTTAGAGTCATCCATACTCAATTCATTTATTTAAGAGTCCGCCACAACCTTGGGCTTTGTACAAGGCAGAAAATAATGTTTTCCCTAGCTAGAGTTAGCCACAACCTTGGGCTTTGTACAAGGCACATAAAATAGAGTCATTCATTCAATTATCCTCAACAGTCAGCCACAACCTTGGGCTTTGTACAAGGCACATAAATAGAGTCTCCCTAAGTAGAGTCAGCCTCAATTCTGGGCTTTGTACAGAACACTAAAATACCCTGTAATTAATCCTCAATGGAGTCATCTCCCAGAGTCAATAATATTAATTAATCAATCAAAAAGCCTCAAGCTTGGGCCTCATACTAGCCAGCTAAAGTCAAATCTTTTATACAGTAGATAGACATAGCTTATCTCTATAGAGAGATATTTTTACTACTCTACCACATTCAAACAAACAAACATTTCATTTCAATTTTAACCAAGTCTCCCATTTAGGATTTTGAAAGGCATGAGCTGGCAGTAAAACCCAGACATGTGGTAACTTTCCCTAATTTGGATGAGCATCTTTCTTTCATTTAAGAGGCATTTGACTGGTATACTTGCACATACACAAGTAAGGTCCCCCTCTTGAATGAAATGAATTCAGTTATTCTGTCACTCCTTTAAATGTTTGTGGTAGAATAGTACAAATACCTCTCTGTAGAGATAATTTCATGTCTCTTTACTGTAAACAGAGATTTAATTCCAAGCTTCAACCTTGAGCTTCAAGCAAGGCACCAAAAATAATTAATTTCCCTAGTTAATTCCCCGAACTACATTAAGCTCTGACTTCCACTAGGGATATGTAGGCATGAGGTTCACAAGGAATCTCAGCGAGCTAATAAAATACCAAAAATAGTCAGTCTGTCTGTCTGTCTGTCTTTTCAAATCAAATCAATTCTTTCTCCTAACACAAAGGAGAAACTTTCCCAATCATTAGCAGCAAACACAATCACAATGACACAGAGAAGGTTCCTGTAGAGTACTACAGATATGTAGGGTGTTTAAACACTTACCTATGTATAACCGACCTCCCGGACTCCAGAATTTCTAGTCTAGGTGAAATCCCCACACTTAGCAAACTCCTAGGGTTTAGTTGAGATCTTTTTTCCCCTTTCCTACTCGTAGGACAAATAAGAAAGTTCGTGTGATATCGTAGGAAGAACTGAAACAAAATTCATCCCACCACGGGCGCATTCTCCTTCCAAATTTCGCGTGAAGGGTCTAGCGTGCCGTCCTCCCAAGTGAAACGGGGAGGTAAAAGAAAACGACACCACACCTGCTATTGAGTTCTGAAGCTCATAGGGAAGCTCTACAGAAAGTTTTGGAACAAGCTTTTGTAGAACCTAGCGTCACAATAAGCCAATTCAACAACATCGTTGCCAACATCTCCGCGGGAACTAGCCTAAGTTTCTGTGACGAAGATCTTCCTGAAGAAGGAGTGGACCATAATCTTCCACTTCACATCTCAGTTGGCTGCATGGGTGATGTACTCACAGGAGTCCTAATAGACAATGGATCCTCTCTCAACGTCATGCCGAAATCAACATTGTCAAGATTATCTTTCGAAGATTACCCATTGAGGAACAGTCATGTCATCGTCAAAGCATTTGATGGATCAAGAAAGTCAGTTTTTGGAGAAGTGGATCTTCCCATAACTATTGGACCTCAGACGTTCAAAATCACTTTCCAAGTCATGGATATTCCAGCACAATACAGTTGTTTGCTAGGTCGCCCATGGATTCATGAGGCTGGGGCAATTACTTCAACACTTCATCAGAAACTGAAGTTCATAAGAAATGACAAATTGGTAACCGTATGTGGAGAACGAGCTCTGATCGTCAGTAGCCTGTCATCATTCTCCGACATAGAACCAAAAGAAGTTGTTGGAACTAAATTCCAAACACTTTCCTTGGACAAAGGAAAGGAGAAAGCAGCGTCTATTTCTTCCTACAGAGATGCAATCCAAGTTGTAAAGGATGGCACCACCAGTGGTTGGGGGCACATTAATATTCCTACCAACAACAAGAACAGAACAGGAGTTGGATTCTTTCCAACATCATCAAAGACTATTCCAGGAATTGAGGTAGTTCTTCCAATTCAAGAAACTTTCCGCAGCGGAGGTTTTCTTCAACCTGTTCAACAAACAGTCAATACCATCGGTACGGAAAACACCGATGAAGAGGAATGGCTATCCTATCTTAACAAAGCAGGATACATATCCCTATCAGAGTCTGAATCACCTTGCTGTTATCCGACTAAGGGATCTGAAAGTAAGACTCAACCAAGCAGTGATGAAGTTACTAACAGCTTCACCACCAGAAGTCATGGTTCATCAGAAGAAGTTCCTCCTATCCCCGAAGAAACTTGGGATACATTAGGAGAACCAAGCGGAAAATTCGACTACATGGTGAAATACTCCGCTCCTGAAAGTTCAAAAATCTCTCTTGAAGATATTGTTCCAACTGGATGGAACAGTGATTTTGAGTATCTCTCTCAGCCAAAAGAGATGTATAACCCTTGCTATCCATCATCATCGACTGGTGAAATCATCATTGAGGATTATATCCCCAAGTCACCTTCCGAGGCTACGGATCTAGAGTTCACATATCTAGTCAATGCCATCTTGGGAGAAGAGCAAGACCAAAATACAGAAGAGGATGATCTTGAAAGTGTCTCCGACAACGAGTCTCTCCATTCAGAAGATTGGAAGTTTCCTCAAAAGAAAGTTCGACATACTCCACTTGGAAATGGGTATGCTCACACCGCTCAGTCTGCTGAAGTAGAAGAAGATCGTCTGAGTGTTGCAAAGACAGTGGTTGGTAAATCAAGACCTACCACAGGCCAGCTTAAGCCTAAGGTTCCAGATTACCTAGTGCACAATGGGGTTCGCCACTATTGGACAGTTGTTGAAGTTACAACTGTTGTTCGCACTCCTAAGTAGGAACTTTCACCGTTATTTTATCCTCTCACCATAGCCCAGGGTGAAGAGATGTTTCATAGGGCTTTGCATTTTACTATTTCTTAGGAAAATGTCCCTCTTTGCTTCGCCCAAAGCAATAGAGTTTTGTTTTATAGGGTCTTTGTTTCAAGAAATGACTGTCAATAAATAAAAATGTCATTTTGTTCCGTCGTTACTTTTCCCTTTTCTTTTTTCGGAAATTGGTAATCCTAAAAAACACCCTTAAAAAACATCAAAAAATTCCATTAACTGCATACACCGAGTCTTCCCTCGTTGTCTAAATAAAACTTATCACACATATGCAGATTAATCATAAAATACCCTGTTGAAACGTGCGATCGTATGACTTCTCCAAGCTTTGGGTTTCCTGTATTCGAGGCAGAGGAAGAAGAAGACGAAGAAATATCAAAGGAGATTTCATGGTTACTTCAACAAAAGGGAGAGGCCATTCAGCCATACAATGAGCCTCTAGAGATCATTAACCTTGGTTCCGATGGAAACAGAAAAGAGGTTAAGAAAGGAGCTTCACTCAGTTCAGAGATCAGAGAGAGTTTGATACAACTGCTCAAAGAATTCTCAGATGTCTTCGCTTGGTCTTATCAAGATATGCCAGGGTTGGATACCAGTATAGTGGAGCATCACTTGCCATTAAAAGCAGAATGCCCTCCGGTCAAGCAAAAATTGAGAAGAACTCATCCGGAGATGGCCATGAAAATCAAAGAGGAAGTTCAAAAGCAGATCAACGCAGGTTTCCTCGTCACTTCAGAATACCCTCAGTGGTTAGCTAACATTGTTCCCGTTCCTAAGAAAGACGGAAAAGTCCGCATGTGCGTCGACTACAGAGATTTGAACAAAGCTAGCCCTAAGGATGATTTTCCTTTACCACATATTGATATGTTGGTAGACAGTACAGCAAAATCCAAAGTTTTCTCATTCATGGACGGATTTTCAGGATACAACCAAATCAAAATGGCACCTGAAGACATGGAGAAAACAGCTTTCATCACCCCCTGGGGCACGTTCTGCTATCGCGTTATGCCTTTTGGACTAAAGAACACAGGGGCAACATATCAAAGAGCCATGACTACGCTTTTCCACGACATGATGCATAAAGAAGTGGAAGTCTATGTGGACGACATGATTGCCAAATCAGAAAATGAAGAAGATCACATACAGAATCTGACAAAGTTATTTCAACGCTTACGGAAGTTTCAGCTTCGCCTGAACCCCAACAAGTGTACCTTTGGTGTCTACTCAGGAAAACTCCTTGGTTTCATCGTCAGCAAACGAGGAATTGAAGTAGATCCAGACAAAGTCAAGGCAATTCAAGAAATGCCTTCACCCAGAACCGAGAAACAAGTTAGAGGATTTCTTGGACGTCTGAATTACATCTCGAGATTCATATATCTCATGACTGCAACTTGTGCTCCTATTTTCAATCTTCTACGGAAAAATCAAAGTTGCGTCTGGACAGACGATTGTCAGAAAGCATTCGACAGCATTAAAGAATATCTGCTCGAACCACCCATTTTGTCTCCTCCAGTGGAAGGAAGACCTTTGATAATGTACTTAACCGTCTTAGAAGACTCCATGGGTTGTGTCCTTGGACAGCAAGACGAGACAAAGAGAAAAGAGCATGCCATTTACTACCTAAGCAAGAAATTCACTGACTGTGAATCCCGCTACTCCATGCTCGAGAAGACGTGTTGTGCTTTGGCCTAGGCTGCCAAGCGTCTCCGCCAGTACATGATTCGACATACTACTTGTTTGATCTCTCATACGGATCCAGTCAAGTACATCTTTGAGAAGCCTGCTTTAACTGGGAGAATTGCCCGTTGGCAGATGTTGTTATCAGAATATGACATTGAGTATCACGCACAGAAAGCCGTGAAAGGAAGCATTCTAGCTGAGCACCTGGCTCACCATCCACTCAATGGTCATGAATCAACCAGTTTCGACTTTCCGGACGAGGACGTCATGTACCTCAAGATGAAAGATTACGACGAGCCACTACCAGACGAAGGACCTGAGATAGGATCCCAGTGGGGCTTAATCTTTGACGGAGCTGTCAATGGTTATGGACGAGGAATTGGGGCAATCATTGTTACACCTCAGGGTACCCATATTCCATTTACCGCCAGATTAACTTTCAAGTGCACGAACAATGAGGCCGAATATGAAGCTTGCATCATGGGTCTCGAAGAAGCCGTGGATCTAAGAATCAAACACTTGGATGTATACGGAGATTCTGCTTTGGTCATCAATCAAATCAAAGGAGAATGGGAAACACGCCAACCGGGGCTAATTCCTTACAAAGACTACGCGAGAAGATTGTTACCATTCTTCGACAGGGTAGATTTTCATCACATTCCTCGCGAAGAAAACAACTTGGCTGATGCATTAGCCACACTGTCTCCCATGATTAGGATAAATCATTGGAATGACATTCCTTGGATCGATGTTATGCGCCTGGATAGGCCCGCTCATGTTTTCACAGTAGAAGCAATCATCGACGACAAACCGTGGTATCACGACATCAAGAACTTTCTTCAAAAGCAAGAGTACCCTCTTGGGGCGTCAAAGAAAGATAGAAAGACTTTGAGAAGGTTAGCTTGTAGATTCTTCCTGAATGAAGATGTTCTGTACAAGAGAAACTTCGACATGGTTCTGCTCAGATGCGTTGACAGAAAAGAAGCAGAAGTACTCATGAGAGAAATACATGAAGGTTCCTTTGGTACTCACACCAATGGACATACCACGACAAGGAAAATACTGAGAGCAGGATATTATTGGCTGACGATGGAGTCAGATTGCTACCAGTACGCAAAGAGGTGTCACAAATGTCAGATCTACGCCGATAGAATTCATGTGCCACCATCTCTTCTCAACATACTCTCTTCCCCTTGGCCTTTCTCCATGTGGGGAATCGACATGATTGGAATGATCGAGCCAAAAGCGTCCAACGGACATCGCTTCATCTTGGTAGCTATAGACTATTTCACCAAATGGGTTGAAGCAGCTTCATATGCAAACGTTACAAGACAAGTTGTCGTCAGGTTTATCAAGAATCACATCATCTGTCGCTACGGCATTCCTAGCAAGATAATCACTGACAATGGGTCAAATTTGAATAACAAAATGATGAAAGAGCTTTGTGAAGAATTCAAGATTGAACATCACAACTCATCTCCTTACAGACCAAAGATGAATGGAGCTGTAGAAGCAGCTAACAAAAACATCAAGAAAATCGTTCAGAAGATGGTCATCACTTACAAAGATTGGCATGAAATGCTCCCGTATGCTCTTCACGGTTACCGTACATCAGTGCGTACTTCGACTGGAGCAACTCCTTTCTCCCTTGTATATGGCATGGAGGCAGTCCTACCTATAGAGGTTGAGATTCCATCAATGAGAGTCTTGATGGAAGCAAAATTAACAGAAGCCGAGTGGTGTCAAAGCAGATTCGATGAATTGAACTTGATCGAAGAAAAGCGCATGACAGCTTTATGCCACGGTCAGCTATATCAACAAAGAATGAAGAAAGATTTCGACAAAAAGGTTCGACCTTGCACAATCAAAGAAGGCGACCTTGTACTCAAAAAGATTCAATCTTTTCTCACAGATTCGAGAGGGAAATGGACTCCCAATTATGACGGCCCCTACGTGGTCAAGAGAGCTTTCTCAGGAGGAGCCTTAATACTCACGACTATGGATGGAGAAGAATTCACCCGTCCTGTGAATGTCGACGCAGTCAAGAAATACTTCGCCTAAATAATCAAAAGACCAGCTCGCTAAGTTGAAAACTCGCAGAGAGCAGCTTAGGCAAAAAAGAGCGTCTCGGTGAATCGAAAACCTGAAAGGGCGATTCAGGCAAAAGTTAGAGACATAAAAAATAATAATCAATCCCGGTAGACTTAAAACCCGAAAGGGGTAGTTTACGCAAAAGTTAGGGATATATGGCAAGTAACTGTGTTCAGGACAAACTTGATCATCCAAAAATCCATAGCGGAGTATTCATCAGCAGTAGGTCATCTTCTACGAAGCACGAATACAGCGCAACTCAGAGTGGAAGGGAAAGATAACGGTCGTCACGTTTCATCGTAGCCCTTTTCCCGAAAAATTACCAATTTCCAACTTTGTAAATACTCCATGGAATCAAGCATTTGGCTGATTACCATTCCATATATAATAATCTGAGCCTTGTGCCTTTCTTTGCAAATCGAGTCTTATTCAGTTTCTTGAAATGCATTTTAAGTTTAAACAGTCATTTTTCTTGAAACAAATGTTTTCATAAAATAAAATGAGTTTACTTACAAAAATAAAGGTGAAATTTCTTTCTAAGGTTTACAAACAATAGGAAGAATGCAAACAGTTGCTCCGAGAACGGTTGAGACTCCGGGAACCAAGATTTCCCCATGAGGTCGCTTTGCAAACGTCTCCCGATGACGGATCTTCACTTCAATTCATATTACTCATTTCGGACAACGGACAACTGATAACCAGGTATTCCCAACAGAGTTCGAACTACAAGAAGAAGACATCTTTTGATCAACAAGATTCAAGTCGTATCATAGGATTTTACATCCGCGACAATTCTATTCACATTCACTTTACATTTTATATTTGTCATAATATTCATGCATGCATAGTCGAGTCAGGCTTTGATCATGTGAATGCCTGAGTCATTAAGGCATGAACTCAAGTTTCCCCTGCAAGTTATGGAGGAACTTTTTCCTTCAAGACGACAGTTCATACGCAAGGATCTCCCCAAGCAAGTCAACAAATAGCAATCTCCTCTAAAGAGATAGTTTGTTCACTTTTGGAGTTCCTCAGCCGAGATTCTCCCGCAGGGCGACGCTCGACAATCTTCTTCAAATAAGATAGTCTATTTCGCATTTTGGAATTCCCTACAGGGTCGATGAGCGGTTCTCTTCTCCAAGTAGTGTGGATTCCCTGACATAATTGACAAGTGTTAGTTTTTCCTCCTGGAAAACAGTTTGGTATTTCCCCAGCAGGGTCAAGAGATGCCACTTTTCGTCAAAAGAAAATATTTCAGAATCTCCCAGCAGGTCGACAAATGATTCCCCAGCGGAGTCAGTGAACGGCAGTCTCTTTCGGCAAGAGACAGTTCGCTCACTTTTTCGGGCAAAAATAACGAATAGCAGCCTTCTTTATGAAGACAGTTCGTTTCGCTTAAAGATTCCTCAACAAAGTCAGCAAATGGCAGTCTCTTTCAGCAGAAGACAGTTTGCTCACTTTCTTTCACGACAGGATCAACAAATGGCAGTCTCTCCCAGTAGAAGACAGTTTGTTCCCCTAGCAATTGACAAATGGCAGTCTTTCCCCAAGGAAAGACAGTTTGTCTGTTAAACACTCAAGAGATCGACAAATAGCAGTTTCTTCAAACAGTTTGTCTGTTTCTGGGATGTTTCATCCCCTTCAGAGTTGACAAATGGATGTTTTCCTCCTAGAAAAAACAGTTTGTTAATTCCCCTCGGAGTCGACAAATGGCAGTTTTCCTCTTAGGAAAACAGTTTGTTGATTCCCCGGCATGAGTCGACAAATGGCAGTTTTTCGTCTTAGGAAAACAGTTTGTTGATTCCCCGGCATAAGTCGGTGAATGTTGGTTTTTCACCCCGAAAACAGTTCGTCCGCTTTCAAGCAAAGTCATTAGCCCCTCAAAAGATCATAAGGCCATATGACATTCTTTCAAAGACGTCAAGTCAAAAAGAAAGATGGTGAAGTTTCTCTACTACCATCAAATGGCGTCTCATCTCCAAGTGCTGATGAGAAGTTTGATGAGGAAACAAACCTTTGAAGTTTCTCTACTACCATCAAATGGCGTCTCGTCTCCAAGTGCTGATGAGAAGTTTGATGAGGAAACGAACCTTTGAAGTTTCTTTATTACCATCAAATGGCGTCTCATCTTCGAGTGCTGATGAGAAGTTTGATGAGGAAACAAACCTTTGGAAATTTTCTCTTTATCTGAGATATTGTCCAAACACGGCTGAGACCAGTTTCGAGATATGGACGTCCGAAACGAGGGGAGGTTGTTTACCTTTTTCTAAGTGTCAACACTTAGTTAAAGAAGATGGATTGCGCATCTTACATTGCCATCCATTCACCAGAGTCCACATCAAGTATTTCTAAAGGAGTTTGTCTCCTCATCCCCCGCCAAGTGCGACAACGGGATCAAGTCATGCAAGGATTTTATCAATTACAACATCTCAGGAGCGCCCAAAATTCGGGAATTCTTTGATATTTAAGTCTCTTTCACGCAGGAGAGATCGAGATATCAATCTCTCTCCCTCCAGATAAAAGAAACTTAAATAGGGGCATCTGTCATACCCTAATTTTTGACCCCCCTGAGATGACATATCTTCAGGATTTTCATCAGGTCAAAGCAAGTACCCAGAGCAGTCACTTCTTCATTTGGCATTTAATCAAGGATGTTCAAAGACAAGAAAACTCAGGCAAAGGATCAATCAGTAGAAGGATTAGTCTCTAACATAATCATAGGACTCAAGAGCTTCATTTTTTTCACCTATGATTGATTAGACACCCAGTCCTCTGAGTACAGGTTTACTCAGGTCACCAGACTAGGGTTTTTGAGCCTATCAAGGACTGAAATCAGGGATCACCTTTGGGAAACCCTAAAAAGCTCCAGGACATCTATTAAAGACTTCAATCATCTTCAAATGATCCATACAATAAGATCCACTGGACATCACACCTCAATTCAAGATCCACAGCCACCAATTTCATCTGGTCGACAACTAGGGTTTTTAACCTAATTCATCTGGATAGTTGACTTTTAATCAGGGCATGGATCCAAAACTCAAGACATGATTCAAGAACCTCTACTACCTCAATATAACCCATTTACATCACTCGTTTGAGGAGAAGATCTTAATTCTACACAAAAGTCCAAATTTTCACTTTATTAGAAAAAAGTCAACTGTATGGGTTCACCTTTGACTTTTAAGATTTTTGGTCAAACCATGACTTTCAAAGATCAATATCATCAATATATGGATATTAAAGTCATTTGACCAAAGAAATTCAAGAAGAATCTTCAAGGAACAAAAAGTCGGGAATTAGGGTTTTTGAGGGCATTGTGGGAACTCAAAATTTCACCTACACAACTCAAAAAACTTCCAGCATGAAAGTTGTAGATCTTGGAAAATAAAACAACATCTTACAATGGAACTTTTTTCAAAAGATCAATCATTTAAGAGATTTGGGAATTTTGAAGTTTTAGGTCATAAACACTTAGAAAATTTTCTAAGTGTTTTTAACCTAGTTTTCTTCCAACTTTGGCCTCATTTTTAACAAATTTGCCAAAGGATTCTGAAGAAACTCCAAACTAATGATTTGAAGTAGATGTTAAGGGCTTTCCAAATTGTGTTCAACCTTCTCCAAATTCATTTTGAGCTAAGAGTTATGCTTGTTCAAAGTTGGCCTCATGAAGTAAAATTATAGGTCATGTACAATTTGAAACTTTGCAATTTTGTGCATTTTGCTTCACTAAGTGATGCTACACGACCTCTAATGCATCTGAAAAACATGCCATGCATCCAAATTCATCATTGCATAAGGATTAGAGAAGATTCCCAAAAACAAAGGCATGTGATTATGTAATGATTGCATTTTTGAATTTATGGCAAATGATGAATCATCAAGGAATCTTGTTCTAAGCAAATTAGAACTCTCCTCTGAATCAGAAATGTTCCCTTAGATCATACAAGATCAATGGTTGGGGAAGCTAGCCCGAAAATGCATCATTGCATTTAGGATCTTTTCAAATTTTCTTCTTGGCTAAGAAACCAAACTCACTACACTAAGCAAGCTTGCTATGTTCAATTGCTCTGAGCCATTTGCCTATAAATAGAGGGCTCTTTCTCATTCAGAAAACACACCAAAGCAACCATATTCCTTGCTTTCTCTTTCTCTCCTCTTGCTTATTGGTTTTTCAAAGTTCTTTGGCAAGAAGAATCGTTTTCTTCAAACCAGAGCTTATCTTTGGAAAGTAAGCATTCTAACATCTCAAAGGGGTTCATTTGAGGTGATCCAAGCACCTGGATCACTTCTGTAAGTGGAGGAATACCATTGTTGCTTTCACTTTGGAGCACTTGCAGTTGGAGGACCACAGAGCAATTCAGGAGGTTCCAAGCAAGGTCAACTATCCAGGCACATTCCTTAGGGTGTAGTGAAGCTATTCAGATGGTCGCAGCTCATCTGTAACTGCAGATTCATCATCCTCCATGTTCACTTGAAGCTCAAATCGAGGGAGTCGAGTAGAGCAATTCAGAAGGTTTGAGGCCACAACAAGCATCCAGTTAGCATCACTGAGTCCCAAGGAAGCTTTTAGGATCATTCATACAAACCCAGGTGCTCTCTAACATCCTCACGATCTTCATTTTCAGAGGTAAGTTTCTCAACTCCACTTCTTTAATTCGTGTACCTTTTTAGTTAAAACTCAATACCATTTCATTCAGCATCATCAGAGGATTAAAAACCCTCTATCATCAGTCATTTATACTTCAGTATAGCCATTTAATTTGAATTTTCAAATTTTAGGGTTCTTCACGTATTTTAGATAATTCAGTAGATATAGTTAATATAAATTCATATTAGTTACATATCTGGAATCGTGAGTGAATTTAGAGCAAGTTTGGTCTTTACATCTTTGCAAATGGTTGAGAATTAAGAGAGTTCAGAATTTCAAAAATATGAGAGCTTGAGGTTGAAGATGACAATGGTGGTGGCGCGCAAAATTCAAATTCAAGGCTAAAGTTTATTTTATATTGAATGGTAGTTGTTTCATAAACGACTAAAACGTGATAGCCCAGTGGTAAAGAGTGTTTGTGTGTTGCGCGTGCCCAAGGTCTGGGGTTCGAATCCCCCTCGCCCCAGACCTTTTGATTTTATTTTCTTTTTTTTGCTTCTATACACTTGAATAACATATGTATTGCAACGAAACCATTACATTGTCACCAAGCGCGCGTTGGCTCAGTGGTGTTGTTTTCGGACTGGTAACATAAAAGGCGTGGGTTCAAACCATGGTGAGACCAAAACATTATTTTTACCACTAATTTCCTTCATTTTTCTCACAACTTCACACAATTAATTCACCTATCAAATTAAATCATTTTCACTTCATTTTTCACACACTTGTTATTTAATATACCTATTTCATGAATAATCAAAAAAATCATAAAAATATTATTTATTTCATATATTTTAATTAGGTTTAAAATAGTATGTTTTAAGTGTTTTCTTAAATACTTTAAATATATATTTTCATTTTTGTTTAACCTAATTACTTTGTGAATAATTTTATGATAAAACCCTAATTATTTAGGTCTTAATTAGGTATAGATTTCATCTTTTCCTTAATTAAGTTGACTTTTGTCAATTTGCAAAACTGTTTTCAATCTCCGATCAAACAGACGATTAAGGTTTTCAAACAACAAAACCTTATATCCTTCCAATCATTTTCAACTGTTTCTCATAAACAGTAAATCATTTTTTTTAGCTGGGCCTCTAATAGAGTGTAAGTCCCAACACCTTCTTCTCTTCTTAGCTTGTTTTCAAAACTGTATTTTCAAAATCTTCTTTCTGTTTTCAAAACATTCTTCTGGTATTTGAAGGGCATTATTCCCGGTGAAACTCTTCAGATACCTATGTGAACTATGTCCATCTTCACTTCTTCTGTTTTCAAAAACCATTAACTGTTTATCATATATATTCAACTGTTATCCATCAACTGTTGGTGAGGCTTTGTACATACTTCTTCAAAGGCCTCCACTCCATCCAGGTTAGGCTTTACAAGCTTTCAATTTACAGTCTTTTATTTAAATTACTGTCAAATATAAACTGTGCATATATATTAGTTTAGAACTACGTTTGAGCATAAACCTTAGGACAGTTAAACTATATATATATATATATATATTATAGGAATATGACCTAGGATTGAGAATGTCTTCCCGGTGAAGGCTCTTTCCTAATTAGAGATTTGTAGTTCAAACCCCCAAGATGAATTATTCCCGGTGAAACATCTTGGCAAAAACCTTAGAACCCAAAATAGGACACATCCACCCAAAGAGGAATTATTCCCGGTGAAACCTCTTACCCATTTGCTTAAAGCCAAAAATAAGTTCAAAACCACATAGCTTTCTCTTGTGCTATAACAAGGACCCTCGATGACCCTCGATTAGCCTCCTCTTGGGATTTGTACAAGGACCCACAGGCTTCTTAAAAGCATTTCCAGCTTCCTCTTGAGCTTGTATACAAGGACCCATCAGGTTTCTTATAAACATAGGAACAAGTCTTTAGTCACCTTTTAACATACCCTGGTGAGTTTCTTCCAATTTAAACCAGACTTTAAACAAGCTAAGTTTGTCTCAATTTTACATTGAGTACACCTTTTGGAATGAGAGACATGGACAGTCTATGTCACCCTTATCTTCATCAATCTTCCTTAGCAGAGTTTAGGATCCATGTTTGCTTATCCTAAGCAAGTGTCAGCCTTCATCTTGGGCTTTAAACAAGAAGTCTCCACTAGATAATCTTTCTGCCTTTCATCTTAATAAAAACCCCTGGAAAGGGTTAGCCTCCAAATCATTCTTTCATCTTAATAAAAACCCCTGGAAAGGGTTAGCCTCCAAATCATTCTTTCATCTTAATAAAAAACCCCTGGAAAGGGTTAGCCTCCAAAATCACTTCAAAAACCAAAGATTCATTCTCTTAGGAGATAATTTCCCCAAAAGAGTCAAAACCCCTGGAAAGGGTCAGCCTCCAAAAACATGACAAAAATCAGTCTTTTAACAGACAATTTCTCCAGCTGAGTCAAAATCCCTGGAAAGGGTTAGCTTCCAAAAAAAATCAGTCTTTTAATTAATAAATCCTTCAATAGAGTCAAAAATCCAACAAAAACAGTTAGCCTCAACCTTGGGCTTCATACAAGGCACCAAAACAATAAAACTCCCCTGTTAATAGTCAGCCTCAACCTTGGGCATTGTACAAGGCAGATAATAGAGTCTCCCCTAGCGAGTCCTTCATTGTTCAGTAGCCACAACCTTGGGCTTTGTACAAGGCAGATAAACCATATGTCGTGTGTCAAAGATTCCTAACATCTAGGATCTTTTCCCATAGAGTCATCCATACTCAGTTTATTTAAGAGTCAGCCACAACCTTGGGCTTCATACAAGTCAGAAAATAATATTTCCCCTAGTTAGAGTCAGCCTCAATTCTGGGCTTTGTACAGAACACCAAATAAAACCCATCAAAATAGATTTTCCCTAAGTAAAGTCAGCCTCAATTCTGGGCTTTGTACAGAACATAAAAAAATCCCTTGTAAATTAATCCCCAGTGGAGTTTTCTCCCAGAGTCATAATAACAATCAATCAATCAAAAAGCCTCAAGCTTGGGCCTCATACAAGCCAGCTAAAGTCAAATCTTTTATACAATAGATAGACATAGCTTATCTCTATAGAGAGATATTTTTACTACTCTACCACATTCAAACAAACAAACATTTCAACATTTCAATTTCAATTTCAATTTCAATCAAAGTCTCCCATTTAGGACTCTGAAAGACATGCTCTGGCACATCCCCAGACTTGTACACTTTCCCTAATTTGGACGAGCATCTTTCTTTCATTCAAGAGATACTAGCATACTTGCAAACACACAAGTAAGGTCACTCTCTTAATGAAATGAATCCAGTTATTCTGTCACTCTTTCAAAATGTTTGTGGTGGAATAGTAGAAATACCTCTCTATAAAGATGACTTCATGTCTCTTTACCGTAAATAGAGATTTAATTCAAAGCTTCAACCTTGAGCTTCAAGCAAGGCACCCAAATATAATTAATAATCAATTAGTTCCCCGAACTACATTAAGCTCTGACTTCCATTAGGGATATGTAGGCATGAGGTTCACAAGGAATCTCAGCGAGCTAATAAAATACCAAAAATAGTCAGTCTGTCTGTCTGTCTTTCTTTTATTCAATTCAATTCCTTCTCCTAACACAAAGGAGAAACTTTCCCAATAATCATTAGCATCACAAACACATTTAGACACAGAGAAGGTTCCTGTAGAGTACTACAGATATGTAGGGTGTTTAAACACTTCCCTATGTATAACCGACCTCCCGGACTCCAGAATTTCTAGTCTAGGTGAATCCCCACACTTAGCAAACTCCTAGGGTTTAGTTGAAATCTTTTTTCCCCTTTCCTACTCGTAGGACAAATAAGAAAGTTCGTGTGATATCGTAGGAAGAACTGAAAAAAAATTCATCCCACCACGGGCACATTCTCCTTCCAAATTTCGCGTGAAGGGTCTAGCGTGTCGTCCTCCCAAGTGAAACGGGGAGGTAAAAAAAACGACAACCACAAAAAAATGGCGACTCTGCTGGGGATATAAGTGTTAAAAACCTTGGATTTTCATCCAAACCAATGGTTGACCTGTTGCTGGTCCAGCCCCAATGAGGAATTAGGGATGCCAAATTCCCCCTCAAACAAGAGAGGTCCTGCCTAACCTCTGTGTCATTTCATGTGTTTGCTGAATTTATATTTGTTTATTTTGTTTATTCTGTATCGTGAAAGGGCTTGATTCCCCCTTGTGGTGAGAAATCCTATACCCGGATTTGAGTGCAACATAAGATAGGATGGAGGATGTCTTCCCGGTGAAGGCCCTCTAATCTTGGTTCACAATTCTACTCTTGGGATTTGCCTGGCTGGTTGTGATTAACTGCGCCACTGCATTCCGAGACTGATTTGTACCAGGAGGACCTAGAAACACATTAACCCCACTTAAAGCCTTTTTTTAAGACGTAGAGCGGTGATTACGAAAGTAATTGTCACGCAGATACTACACTCAGAGAAAACTCTCTTATAGATACCAATCAACGTATCTTTAAGGTTGAGCAAAAACTCTAAGACCCCTAGAACCCGTTCTACAGGTACAAAAATCCTTATCCTTAGTTTACCATGGGGGCGAGGTTTGCGTTTTGACTTCATGACTACTATACCCTTCAACGCCATGTTTGTTTAAAAACTCTTGTGTGTGCATTCATGCATTCATGCATCATTCATTAATAATAACTAAAAACAAAAAGAGTCTTTTTCGAGTCGTTTTTCAAGGAAACTAAATAACGAACGTTTTGAACTTCATAGAAAGAGAGAAACGGAGAAAGGACTTAAGGATCTATACCATGGATTACGGAAGAAAGAGAGCTAGGAAATACACCTTCAAGATTCCCCAGGTCGAGGAACTGGGAAAGCTCGGAAAACTGGTGGTCAACCCCCAGACTTTCAAGGAGAAGTATGGAAAACTTCTGCTTTTGCTCAATACCAACATTGTGGATGGGATCCTTCCCACCTTGGTACAGTTTTACGATCCAACATATCACTGCTTCACCTTTCCAGATTATCAGCTCATGCCTACGTTGGAGGAGTACTCTCGTCTGATTGGAATACCCGTGTACGCGCAAGATCCGTACTCCGGTTTGGAAAAGAATCCTGACGACATTATCATTGCTGCAACTACTCCTTTGAACGTAGTCGACATCAGAACTCATATGGTGAGTAGAGGAGGAATTCAGGGATTGCCTTCCAAATTCCTGTTTGATCAAGCTCGGTACTTCGTCAGCATCCAAGATATGAGCGCTTTTGAGGAAATCTTGGCTTTGCTTATCTACGGATTGTTTTTATTCCCTAACATTAACGATTTCATCGACATCAACGCAATTAAGATCTTCTTAATTGGAAATCCAGTTCCAACCTTGCTTGCGGATGCTTATCACTCTGTGCATTTGAGAAACCTGCAGCGAGGAGGATTAATCACATGCTGCGTACCGTTGTTATACGAATGGTTCGTTTCGCACCTGCCAAAGTCTTGCACTTTCTGGAACATGAGGGATGGCCTTTACTGGTCACAGAAAATCATGTCCCTCACTCATACGGACATTGAGTGGTGTAATCCTAACAACGACGAAACCAAGATCATCTTCAGTTGCGGAAGTTTTCCCAACATACCCCTTATTGGAACTAAGGGAGGAATCAGTTACAATCCAGCTTTAGCCCGTCGTCAATACGGCTATCCCATGAAGAATATACCAAGTAACATCCAATTGGAGGGTCTGTTCTTCAAGAACATCGACGATCATGGCAACATGCTGAAGAAGGAAATTGTCCAAGCCTGGCGTTTTGTTCACAGCAAAGGGAGAAGATTGTTAGGAAAATATCTTTGCATCTCCCTGGATCCTTACCTTCAATGGGTACGCGTCAGAGCATTCAAGCTCAGGATGCCATATCAGCGTCAAGAACCCATTCCCCTAAGGGAACTAATATACCTTTTCTCCACCGATGTTGAAAAACTACAAGCGGCATTAAACAAGGTATGCCAAGAAAGGAATGCTTGGAGGAACAAGTATCGAATCGTCAACACGGAAAACGTTGAGATTCATAACATCCTAAGAAGGAAGGATGAGTTACTTGAAGTGCTCGATCAACAAGTGTCACAAACGTCACTTTCTCATCATATCCCTCCTGCTTCCTGGATCATCGAT